>NC_040011.1:11836991-11915496 GCF_000972845.2 Larimichthys crocea | reverse complement strand
TCACTAACCCAGAGAATAGGGATGTAACGATGCATCGTGACACGATTAATAATCGGTACAAATGAAATGTATGACAATTCGCATCAGTTGACGGAAAAAATGAATCGCGATTCTTGGCGAATACAAGGGGTAGGATATGTTCTTTTTCTTCTTTTTTTAAAAATTAGAAATAGGTTACGTTATCATTTAGTGAAAGGGGGACATATTATGAAAAAATATTATAATATTTTTTAATTCAGTGTTTAAAAACATCAGCCGCCTCTGTGTTTTGCTTTAAAAACAGGCTGTTCAGATTCGGAGCCCCTAGTGACATCACTAACCCAGAGAATAGGGATGTAACGATGCATCGTGACACGATTAATAATCGGTACAAATGAAATGTATGACAATTCGCATCAGTTGACGGAAAAAATGAATCGCGATTCTTGGCGAATACAAGGGGTAGGATATGTTCTTTTTCTTCTTTTTTTAAAAATTAGAAATAGGTTACGTTATCATTTAGTGAAAGGGGGACATATTATGAAAAAATATTATAATTTTTTTTAATTCAGTGTTTAAAAACATCAGCCGCCTCTGTGTTTTGCTTTAAAAACAGGCTGTTCAGATTCGGAGCCCCTAGTGACATCACTAACCCAGAGAATAGGGATGTAACGAGGCATCGTGACACGATTAATAATCGGTACAAAAATGAATCGCGATTCTTGGCGAATGCGAGAGAAGTAGGATGTGTTCTTTTTCTTCTTTCTTTTTTTTATTAGAAATAGGTTACGTTATCTTTAAAAAAGTCACTGGTTGGTGATTCATTTGTTCAACGTCAGGCGTCAAGTCACGTCACTACGTAGGTACGGAGCACAGAGCGAGGGAAGACATGGCGACGGTAGAAAGTAGCTTTACTGTGAGATTGTTTCTAAAGAAAGGAGATATTTGTCGTGTATTTTGTTGTTCAAGATGTCAGTTGCACTTTTTATAAGAGAATACAAACGGTTTGAGAATTCTGTAAAAGATTTTTTTTCCCTACAAATAAAAAGATAATTTTATTTGGTCATAATTTGTCTGTAGCAGCATTTTAAAAAATCGTATCGTGAACGAAAAAATCGTGACTCAAATCGAGTCGTGAGCTGAGTGTATCGTTACATCCCTACCAGAGAATCCACCGGTTTGGTTCAGACCCCACCAGGAGCGTTTCAGAAGCCCGCCAGGCTTTGTTTACTTGCTTTGCCTTGCGTTTACTTAAATTCACATGTGCTGCTCGCGGCGTCAGTCAAAAAAACAGAACAGGCCCGGCCTCTGGGACGCTTCTGAACCAGAGCCCGGCCACGTATGACAAAGTCCCGGTGGAGTTTGGGGGGTTACAGACGGGGTACAGCTGTGCTGCTGTGCTTGATCCGTGAAGAATTTTGACCACAGACATGTCGTCAAGACATCTGAGAACTGTGTGAACTTAAAGAAAAGGGCTATAATATGACTCCTTTAATAGTCTCACAGTCTTGTTGACGTTTGTAGAAACCATCCATCGTTTACCCAGTCTACAAACGTCTATAGTCCATATATATCTATGTTTATGTTTATGTTTTTATGTCCTACCTTGTCTTTCAAACTTAAGTCTATACCTGTGTGTACAATTGAGAGCAAAGTGAACCAGAGTCAAATTCCTCGTGTGTGTTTGCACACACACCCGGCCGATGAAGCGTTTCAGATTCAGATCAGAGAGGAAATGACTGCTTCATGCTGATTATTGAGGTCGCTGTGGGTTGTGGTTTGTGTTTGGTATAATGCAGTCTAGCTCAGCACCACTGCAGACCTCAGTCATCCCTCTCTCTCTGTAAACTCAGAACTGTTATCACATCAAGCTGTACCCGATGAAGCGCCCCGTGGGTGTTATGTACACTGGGTCAGAGTGACATGTTTCTGTATTACCATGAATCAACACAGCAGGTGCCAGCTGTTTGTTTTTTTTAGGAAACTATTCAACCTTGGACCTTTTTAAAATCTGCTATAGTAACAGACGGGATTGGAGCTGAGGAAGTCAGAGAGTTTTTATGCTATTTGTTGACCGTAATAATCTATAATATTAGCAGCCAAGTCATCTTTATTAAGACCATGATTGAAGGATGTGGGTCAGTGGATACTTTCAGGACATTATCTTGAACACAACAGGGATCTTTGGTCAAATGTTTGTGCTTGAGGGGTTTTTAAGGGCAGTCAACACGACGGGAAAGTAACGTCCATCAGTTTAATGCATTAGCTGTGCAAATAATGGACCTAGAGTTTGGTGACATCGATCAAGTCTTATGTAATATCATGCAGGTGATTCTGATAACTCGAGTGAATATACCGTATGTCAAACAGAGCACCTGTCAGCTCTCTCTATCTGCATACCTGAGGCAATAAAACTGTCATAACTCATGGAGAACGCTGATTTTTACAGTGACTTTGTGTTTGATTTGGTTTTGGCATGATCAACATGATCTTATGTTGTCCAACCCATCATGAAAAGTTGCTACAGTGAATCCAGATTTACAGATTTGTTGAACATTTTCAAACCGTCACCTTCAAACTAAACCTACTCAATCGCTCTTTGTGCTTTTAGTGTTCCCAAAATGTCAGTTTTTATTCACAAACATACATTAAACATGAAATAAGTCGAGCTAAAATGATTAGTTGAAATTAATCTGCAACAATTTTGAGAATCGATTAATTATCAAAGTGAAGTTTAAGCAAATTTTCTTGTCGAATCCGAATATTTTTTTTAGTTTTCTGAATGTTTTACGACACCAAACAGAACATTGGATGTTAGTGGTTGGACAAAACTGGACTGGACTCATCAGGTTAATCCATAATGAGGATGATTGTTACCTGCAGTCCGAGCTCATTTGTTGGAAAGCCGTACTCCTGATTGGGACTTCTATTCCTGATATTTTTCTGCTTGGAGCCACGACTGTAGTTTTTGAACCACATTTCATCTTCACAAGAACGTGACTCCGTAGCAGGACGCTGAGGCCAAACATTTTAGGATGTAGAACGGAGGAATCAAAACCGAGACACACTGAGTTTATTAAACAGCCTGTTCTTGTATGTTTAGATAAGTGAATCTGAGTCATGTCACCTCCGTGTTGTCATCAGGTCTAATCTCCCTGTCCCATCCTCTCTTCCTAACCCATGACATGAACTAACTAACCGCTGGGTCACCGTCTATCTCCATTGATCCAGACACTGCCTCTCATGTCTCACCAGTCTGGTGGCCACGCCGGCCTCGCCGCGTCCGAACTGCGCCACCGACTCCGAGGAGGACACGGTGAATGGAGGGATGCACACCTTCAACCAGACGCACACGAGGAAGGCCTTCCAGATGATGAACGACCTGCGCAGGTGAAGTGTTTGCTGACGCTCACGCGATGCACTGCAGCTTAAGAAACTAGGGATTAACACACTTCCTGGCGGCCGTCCCGTTCATACTTTTCTTGGCCTCTGTGTGCACAGCTGATCACACTTTAATAAACAAAATAACACCTCCCTCTCTCTCTGTCACTCTTCAGTAAAAAGATGCTGTGTGACGTCCAGCTGGTCGCGGGCAGTGTTGAAGTGCCGGCTCACAGGGTGGTCCTGGCGTCCTGCAGCCCTTACTTTTGTGCCATGTTCACAGGTACAAACACACACACTCTGTCGTCTGCTTGGCTTCATACGTTGGCGTCACGTGCTTTAACGGTGTGTGTGTTTTATAGGTGATATGAGCGAGAGCAAGGCCCATCAGGTGGAGATCAGAGAGGTGGACGGGCAGACTCTGAGAAAACTGGTGGACTACATCTACACGGCCGAGATCGAGGTCACCGAGGACAACGTCCAGGTGAGAGCGGGAACGTTTGGAGGGTGTTTACGAGGAGGCAGAGCGAGAAAGGAAGGGAGTGAAAAACACTTTTCCTGTTTTCACTCGATGCTTTTTCTTTTTTCTGGAGGCTTTCGCTTTGTTTCCAACTTTTGCCTCCAACGCATTGACGTCACGTTTTAACGGCTGTAACGGATTCAGCGGGATATTAAAAAACCTGCACAGCTTTTCGTGTTTCGTGTCCATGCAGCCACCTCGGGTGATTTCGGTTGTGAAGTTCTCCAGCTGCCTCTTCAGTTTTACAGTTTGGATAATTAAATCAGAGTAACGCTGCTGCGCTCACGACTTCTTAGTCCTCGTAGAGAAGGAAACCTGTCTCGTAGCTGCCGTCTTGACCTTTTTTTTTATCTGTGCCCAGTCCTTTTTTTTTGTTTTCGAACAAAAGTCAGCAACAATATGAGCTGGTATTAAACGCCAACAACCACAACCCTTCAGATCATTATCCCAACTTATTTTCGTGACTCATGAGGTTTCCGTATGCCGTGCCGTGGATACAATGGTCGCTTTTTAAACCACCTTTTTGCTACAACATGAACTCGGAACATTTTCGGCTTTTGGTCTCATGTCCAGTGAACTTTTAGAGAGACAATGCAACAAACGGCACCTTTCAAATCAGATTTCTGCTTTAGTACATTGAAACACAGGAATGTGTTAAATTTCAGGCAATAAAGTGGAAATTAATCTGTAAATCTTCGACTTTTTAATGATGTCTTTGCTCGGAATAAAGAAAACTTGTTCACATAACTCTTTGGTTTAATTTTCAGACTGTCCGAAATGAACCTGCCTGAGGAGCAGATGTTTGTCACAGCACATGTAAGAGCTGCTAATGGTCGTGCTGGATCGAGGCCTTGCTTATCTCAGTGACTCGATAGCTGCATGGCTCCGACACAGGTCTGAATAAATGCAGCGGGATCAAGCTGCAGGCGGGATACTTCCTCTGATTATCAGCACAGGAAGTGTGCATGGAGAGAGGCAGGAAATCCTCCCACTGTTACCCGCGTGCCTGTCTGATTGGCTCACCGTTGAATGTGTGTTTGTGTAAAATCTTGTTTTTACTCTTAACTGTGTTTTCAGTGTGTGTGTGTGTGTGTGATGCTCCATTTCAGAAGATTTCAGGACGGCCGTGCTCAGAAAACAACAGTAGACGATAACACAACACACACTCGGAGGCTGCGTGTGTGTGGAGGTAGACAGAGACTGTGTCACTGACCTAGTTAATGTGTCGGGATGCAGCAAAGCATGGCATTGAAAACAGACACAGCAGCCTCTCTCATTCATGTCAATGAGGCCAGTCTGTCGGTGCAGGGGGGCTCCAGCCTAAAGAACGCAGCGTTGTCGGGGCAAACATCACGATGTGACGTCCTCTGATGAGGCGCTGTGTTGGCTCTATACTGTATTTCTGTTGTTTACCTCACTAAAGCTAAAATCTTTACAGCTTTCCAGAGATGTAAAATATTAAAAGTATTCTAAACTGCTGTCCGGTGTTTCCCATAAAGCCCTCGACCTGATGGATCTGTTACTCAGACCGGCCTCTCTGGGTTGTATTTCATTGTCTCGCTGGCACCTGAAACAACACGCCTCCGTCAACGCAGCCCCCGTTTTAGCGCGGAGCTTAATTAAAGCTGCAGGCCTGAGCGACACTGGCAAAATATTTTTAAATACCTTCCATTACCGACTGAAAAAAAATTAAATTCGAGAGCTGTTGTACTTCAGAAAACACTCGAGAGGAGATGTGGTGAAACGTAGTTGGCTTCATTCCACTGTTGGCCAGTTGCAGATGATGTTTTAGGTGGAGATGAATATAAATTGCCGTTGTCTTTACCTTGTACTGGCAATCAAGAAGATTGATTTAATTGAATGATTGAGTGGATGCCAAGGTGACGCCTTAATGCCGTGCTTGTTGACCAGCTTGGTAACTGTTCTGCAGTTTGATTAAGTGTCTCATTTATTAATTAACACGCCAAACCAAACAACCAGCAGCAGTGAAGTAATGAGTTGTCGGGTTACACTTCCCTGACTTGCAGCTAACAAATGTCTCCACGTCTTTGGCTGCGGGTGGTGGTGAATAATCGTGCATGTTTGAATGACCCAGAAGTTCTTGCACCTATAAACGGACTTCATGTTTGTGTCGTCGTCGTCGTTGCAGGTTCTGCTGCCAGCAGCCAGTCTCCTCCAGCTGATGGATGTCCGTCAGGTCTGTTGCGAGTTCCTGCAGTCGCAGCTTCACCCCACCAACTGTTTGGGCATCAGAGCCTTCGCCGACCTGCACACATGCACGCAGCTTCTCAACCAGTCCCACGCGTACGCCGGTAAGCTTCCCGATGTGTTTTCACACCACGCCGTGACTCATCTCTGCTGTGCTGTGTGCGTATGTGGGATGTGGTGTGCTGTTAGATTCAGCGGCTTTGAAGAGGACAGGAGTGTGTGTGTGTTAGTAGTGTGTAACGTTGCATGTTTGTGTCTCGCAGAGCAGCATTTCACGGAGGTGGTACAGGGCGAGGAGTTTCTGGGCCTTTCTCTGCAGCAGGTCTGCAGCCTCATCTCCAGTGACAAACTCACCGTTTCCACAGAGGAGAAGGTCAGACAGCACAACACACACACACACACACACACACACACACCCCGCTCTAATAAAAGCACTTCATCTCGCCTCGTTGGTAAAAAGATGCAGGGTGGAACAAGATCAAGACATTTGAGCTTTAACGGGAGCTGAGATCTACGACTGTATAACAGATATGCGTCCTCATGCATACGGCATCTGATGAGCTTGGCAGCAGACGTGTTCCAGACGTCAACAGGAAGAGTCTGAGGGAGCAGCTGTGTGTCATCCTGTTGTCAGAGCAGCAGCAGCAGTCAAGGTGACGGCCGGTTCAGTCAGACAGAGACACAGATGGAGCTGTCTGAGTGTTCATGTCGTCACGGAAATGAACCGTGCATGAACAAACAGTGTGTAACCATCTAATCAGCTGAAATGATTTTATTACTGTTGATTATTAGTTTTTACTTCTGATTTATCAGCGTGAGTTCGCACAGGATCAGGCGTTGCACTCAGTCGTAGGAGAGGACCGCTGTGAAACAATCAGGAAATCACTTTATTTCTTTGATGAACCGCTTTATCGAGGCCGGCGCTCGCTCACTGTCTCAACACAAATCAAACTGAACTTCTTCGTCTCACTATTTTGCGGCGTAAATTACGAGTCAGACTCAGATTTAGAAGCTGGTACATGAACTAAACAAAGTCAGAACACACACACAGGTGAATCCATGAATCCACCTGGGTACTCTCAGTTTCAGAGACATTTCAGGCTGTCTGTGGAGGTTTGACCGACCTGAGTGTCTGGATGAACCCTCGCTCATCCCGCACGCCGTGGACCGCCGGCACCGAAACAGGACGACGCTTCACTGAAATGAATGTAAAAATCTTACAGCTCCGAGGTGGAAGTGTGTTGAAGGATATTGTATTGTCCAGAAGTAGTATCTGTGTTTGCAGCAGCTCACAGAAAGGATGGAAACTCCGTTATCTTTATCTAAATGCATTATGAGTAAATCACTTTTTATTACCGTACCATTGTGCTGTGTTGAAGTGGAAGTGAACTGGTTCCCAGTTTAAGAGAGGACAGTCTGGAGTTGTTGAGTAACGCTTCTCTTTCTCTAAGCGACACTCGTTGTCGCCCCTTTGTGCACAACAGGAGCGGCACCCAGTCTCTTGTTAATTTGTGTAAATCAACGAATTTCCAGCGGTAGATTTTTAGATGCAGAACAAAGGTCACTAACATTATGCAGGAAGACGGTATCTACTGCTGTAACGATGCAGTTCACACAGTCGGTGGTCGGGTGTGTCTCGTTGAAGCGTCCTGTCTGTACGTTCACACGTCTGAGTCGGGCGGGGGAGTTAAGAGAAAACAAGTCTTCACTTCTTGGTGTTTGCTTCACACACACACACATTTGTTTGCTTTTTGTATTTCTTGCAAAACTCGTTTTCATCTTGACAAATGTTTGTATTTTTCAAACAGGACAGAGAAAAAGTTCCAGGTTATAATCATGATCAGTTTCAACAACTCACTCCTGACCAATCCTGTCCTGTTTCTCCTCAGTGTCTGCAGCTGTGGCTGTTTATTAGTGATGTAACCGCTATGAAACATTTAGGAAATAATCATTTAATGTCTCAAAGCAAACAGACACAGACCAAAGGAAATGTCTCGGTGTCACCATCATGGTTTAGTTCATGAACTTCAGGCTGACTGTGGATTAACCACCGCAGTCTGACAGTCACGTTGTGTTTCTCCAAAAGTCGCATGTTTTTATTTTGCATCACTGCAGGCTAAACGGGAAAACCTCTGACTCTCCTCTCCATCTTTCAGGTGTTTGAAGCCATGATCGCTTGGATCAAGCACGATAAGCCAGCTCGCCTCGAGTACATGCCCAAACTGATGGAGCATGTCAGACTTCCACTGCTGTCCAGGGATTACCTGGTGCAGGTAAAAAGAAATAATTCTCTGCCCTGCTTTGTCTTTTTTTTGTGAGTGACACCTGCGTGTCAGTCAGTTTCACTTCAGTGCACCACCGTTCCTGAACTCAAACTAAATCTTCGACTGCATCTTGTGTAAACTGAGCAGATATGGTAATAATTCCCTGTTTGTCCTTGTATATACTGTACGTTATTTATTATGTTCCCCAGCTCACCGCCTCTATCGTTTACGTTTGCATATCTTGTGAAGAAGAAAACGTAATTGTTGCGGGGGATTAGAGGAAGCTGGCGTGTTTGCAGAAAAACGTGTTTCTAAGCAGCTTTCTGCAGACATGCATGTGACGGGGAGAGAAACAGCAGGGCGGCGAGATTAAAGGAATTCAATACAAGTTCAAAACAACTTTATTAATCCCACTGGGGGCAATTTGCTGCTTGTAGGCTGCACAAAACTCAGGAACAAGCATCCGAATAAATGTTTGTTTGCTAAATAATTTGTGCTTCCTGTTTCAGATTGTGGAGGAGGAGGCGTTAATCAAGAACAACAACACCTGTAAAGATTTCCTCATCGAGGCCATGAAGTATCACCTGCTGCCGGCCGACCAGCGGCACCTCATCAAGACGGACAGGACCCGACCACGAACTCCCATCAGCATCCCAAAAGTACACAAACACACACACATGCACAAAGCCTGTGTAACAGGTATTCTGTTCTGTATAAACACACACTGACTGTGTGTGTGTGTGTGCTCGTACAGGTGATGATCGTGGTGGGCGGTCAGGCTCCGAAGGCGATCCGCAGCGTGGAGTGTTACGACTTCCAGGAGGATCGTTGGTACCAAGTGGCGGACCTGCCTTCGAGACGCTGCCGGGCAGGTCAGCCCGTGTTTCGTACTTTTATAATTATACTAATTATACTATCCTCCACCTGTAAACTTTGATCCAGTTTTATCTGTCATATGATGTTCAGATCTCTGGAGGTTTAAACTTTTGACCGACACGTGGGAAACTAATCTGAAAACTGTGTGTGTGTGTGTGTGTGCAGGTGTGGTTTCCATGGCAGGTCGTGTGTATGCAGTCGGCGGCTTCAACAGCTCACTGCGGGAGCGAACGGTGGACGTGTACGACGGAGTGAGAGACCAGTGGAGCGCGGTGGCGAGCATGCAGGAGAGGCGGAGCACACTGGGAGCTGCCGTGCTCGGGGATTTACTGTACGCCGTGGGAGGATTTAACGGAAGCATAGGTACACACACACACACACACACACACTTCAGTGTTATTTCTTTTATTTCCACAGCTGTGTAAACTTTTGAAAAGTCTGAGAGATTCATCCAATAAAAACTTTAAAGCATGGGAGTTTTTCTGTAGTATTTGCTCATGTTGAGGCCTCTGTGAATTATTTGGATAGTGCTGATAGCTCGAGTAGGCGTGAATCAAGAACTGGTTCACTGGAATCGTACGACGCTTCCTTTTATTATTACCCATGTTTTTCTGACACGCTGTAAAATAATCCTGCGTCTGAGGAAGAAACACAGAGTGTGACTTCGTTTGACAAAGAGAGACGAAAACAGCGATCGCTGCTGTGCCTGTAAAACGATAATTTCACGTCAGGGCGGAAACATTTCTCTGCACAACATGGGCTTAAATTCCAGGAGCGCCATGACACTCGATGCCACACGAGTGCCGATGCCTCCCATCCGGGCGGGCACGTCTGTTGCCAAGTTTACATATCTGGTTAAATATTTATCAGTCAGAGGAAGAATCTGCTTTCTTTGTTCAGAGATAAGAAAAAGACCGAACAGCTTCACCGCTGAAAGTTGTGAAACTCGATAAAGAAAGTGTGAAAAAATCGAATCGATTCCCGTTCCTGCATCTTAATCTAAGACATGAGGTGATAAGCTTTTGTGAGCTGCTGCAGGCAGGGTGTCATTTCAGAAGAAATGCTGCAAATATTGAAGAAATATCTGTAAAGATGAAACAGAATGCCAGAGTAAAGCTGTCAGGGAGTAAAATGCTGTTACTCATTACCCGCTCGCGTTATTCCCATCAGGCTCAGCATCGTTACCTGCTTGATTAGCACGTGAGGTGAGCAGAATAATGAGTCACTGCAGAGCTGACGGTAAACAAAGGAGACACAGGAGCCGTTTTCTTCTCGTGTCTTAACACGTCGACCAGCTGGAAGCAAAATGTTTACACACACACACACACACACACACACACACACTAATAATATCCTCTTTCTTTTCCTTTCTCTGTCAGGTTTGTCGACAGTCGAAGCGTACAATTATAAAACTAACGAGTGGACGTACGTGGCCTCCATGAACACACGGCGCAGCAGTGTGGGTGTCGGGGTGGTCGACGGTAAGAAGTGTGTGTGACCTGTGTTACATCATATTAAGTGTCAGTACAAAGCCGCTGATCTGAATGATTGTGTGTGTGTCGACAGGTAAGCTGTATGCAGTCGGAGGATATGATGGAGCGTCGCGTCAGTGCCTCAGCACGGTGGAAGAATACGACCCCGTCACCGATCAGTGGTGCTACGTCGCTGACATGAGCACACGGCGCAGCGGAGCAGGTACACACACACACACACACACACGCACACACACACACACACGAGCGGCACTTCTGATTTTAGTTCAGCTCAGTTCCTGGATCATATCATGATTACGACTGACAGCCTAACACTGACGTAACTTCACACGACACCAGATGAATCAAAGAGGCGTTTATTACAACGCTGTGTCCAAACAAAGGCGCCGCATCTCGTAAAACAGAAACAGAAACAAAATGTGCCGATGAAAACGATATGTCACAGATTCCTCTTCAGCCCGGACCAAACAGAATTTTAAATCTCGACTCATCAGGATGATTCTTTTTATTCACAGTCCTGTTTCCAGTTAACCTCGTTATCTCCGAGACGTTCCACCACATGTTTCACAATATTTCCACACTTGTGTTGCTCAACTTTTTTGAAACATCAAATTGAAAATGTGCAAATCATTTCCCATTTTTTGTTACGTCATGTGTTGTTTCAGTCAAACACGGGGTTGTGATGTTTGAACGCCGTCACATTTCGTTTCTGTCTCCAGCCAGCTCACACACACATTTACAGTGCGACCTAATTCTGAGAACTGCTGTAATATTTTTAGAAATCCTCCCCATGAACCTGTTTGGAGGAACCACCTCCACCTCTGAAAACCTTTGGGTGTGCATCACATTCACAGGGAGGAGCAAAACAACCAAGGTTTTTGCCATGCAGCGTTTTAACACGGCTGTGACAGTTTGTCTTGCTCACAATGAAATCATGTATTTCTCTGTGTGTGTGTGTGTGTGTGTTCAGGTGTGGGTGTGCTGAGCGGTCAGCTGTACGCAGCAGGAGGACACGATGGTCCTCTGGTGAGAAAGAGCGTGGAGGTGTACGACACGCAGACCAACAGCTGGAGACTGGTCTGCGACATGAACATGTGCCGACGAAACGCAGGTTAGATATCGGCCGCAGACGCAGGACGTCCATCGAACGACACGTAAACGGACACTGCAAAGATTTAAGAGACGTTAAATGAGACAGAACCAGGCTCATCTGCCGCAACCGGTCGAGTGAGAACACGGCTAATTGATTTCTAGAAGGGTGTCACGGAAACAAAGAAGCCAAGCCCAAAGTCATGAGGCTGCAGTCTGTGGTGTAAACACGCAGAGAGCTCTTTCTGTACTCATGTGCAGAAAATCTGCAGAAACTTGTTTAATTTACTAATTTTATACAATGTGTGTTTCTTTCTTGTTTGTGGCGATAACCTCACGTAAACAGGTGATTTAACAGCTTGCTATGTTGGTAAAATAATTAGTAACTGGATGTTTTTAAGAGTTTTGCGTCCACTCAGATCTGAACACTTTGTCTCCTTCAGGGGTGTGTGCCATTAACGGGCTGCTGTACGTGATCGGAGGAGACGACGGCTCCTGTAACCTCTCCTCCGTCGAGTTTTACAACCCGGCCACAGACAAGTGGAGCCTCATTCCCACAAACATGAGCAACGGACGCAGCTACGCCGGTAAACCGCCGTCACAGAGAGAAGACGATGTACGACTTGAGTTTTCGTGTTCTTACTCTTTCGTGTTCTCGCTCTTCACAGGCGTCGCAGTGATCGACAAGCCGCTATGACCCGCGGCGGCGGCTCTGCGTCGGAGACTCTCACCGACGTCTGAAGCTCAACGGGCAGAACAGAGAAGTAACGCCACGAGATGAACTCTGTCCACACGGACGGGACGCCCTCGGTCCTCAGCTGCTTTTTGCGGCGCTTAAACCACATCCCGGATTTGTTGCTGCTGCACTGGATGAGAAGCAGCAGCCGCGGGATGCTGGGACTTTGTCTTGGTGTGAAGTTCAAATGCCAAGCACGGAACAAGCAGCTGTATCAGCTGACGTGGTGGGACGCTGAGGTTTTACCCGGGGCACGCCGCGGGAGCCAATCTTTTCTTTTAAATTATGAGACTTGCCACAGTTCACTAGAGTTTAAATCAGCTGCTCAGCTTGACTTTTAAGAACCAAGTTGTCTGATTCCTGTGCCGGCCGTCAGCAGGTCCAGCATGCGAGTGCGAGGCCTGGACCTGAAGGGCTGCAAGATAATTTAAAGAATGTAAAAACATCTTATATGCAAATCAGCTGTCGTATTTAATACTTTTGAGATTTGTTTTTAGGTTTGAAGCCACTCGCTGTGGTGGATTCAGACCCGGGCTGGCAGGTCTCCTGCTGTGGACACACTACTGATGCACTGATCACTTGCACTGACTGAAGCAGAGACGTCTGCCCGTCTTTCTGACTGACCGACCGGATCGCTGACCTGCTGTCAGACAAAGACGGCCGCTCGGCTCGTCCTGTCTCCGTTCCCGATCGTACTCATCGTGCGATGCGTTCAAGGCCAATAATTTCATCCAAAATTGTAAGAAGAAAAAAAAAAAGTGCCAGTCAGGACGATCAGAACCGTCACGTGGTGTTTAGTTCTGTGTCAAAATGCACTGTAGACATTCAGCTGTACAGATTCTAACGTAAAAGAAGCAGGGTCAAAGATTTTCTATTTATTGTTTTGGACGTTTTCATTTCCTCAGCCCGCCGTTCACTCACGTTCACTCACGCGACGGTGGGTTTGTTTTAGGTGCCATAGATTTTTGAATTTTTCAGAAAGGTGTCCTCAGCCAACCTTTCACCTCCACCTGCAATCATCCACGAATCATGCAGTAACTCAAAACCATACTGATGTTTTTTACAGTCCGTGCGACAAACCACACGTTTAGACTGTCTTCCAGGAAGTTCAGTCCGTATAACTACAGTATGAACTCAACTTGAAGCTCGTCACTGTGGAAAGTTAATGAGGGAATCACGCTGCTGCTATGATTGCGCTGTAACGCCGGTAAATAGTTCAAGTGTCTGCGAGTGGGAAGCGCACATAACAAAGATTTAACACAGACTGTCGAGCACGAAGCGATCTCAGCAGCTTCTTTATTTCAAAATCCGGCATCGAAATTCCTGATCTCGTTCATCCACGTTGTAGATTTCATCCATGATGATGCAGCGTTGCATCGAAGGTGAAAATGTGGGAATAATTTTAGTGCACGTGCATATTTTCGGTTCCAGTTTGGTGAGTTTTTGCAGACACTACACAAGTGAAGGCACTTTACAGCACGTACGGGGTGATTCACAGCACAATGATGGGCGATGAAGCCTCCCATCAGAGGAAACTTTAACTGTCACTGCTCCGTCAAATACAAACTACTCAACCGGCTGCACAAGTCTCGAGCCTCTTTAGTTGATGTTCACATTGTTGTGTATGGAATCTAATAACACTCGTACTGTAAACAATAATCAGCAGTGATGTTCAAACTATATGCAATATGATGGGCTAAAACATAAACAAACAAAACAGCAGTACGGTCGAGGTTCAGAGTCCTTTTAGTTCTGGAGCTTTCGACCGTCACACATTCCTCATCCTCCTCGTCCACGTTGAAGCTCAGCTGATGAAGACTTTTCAGATGAATGACGTTCCTACTAAGCGCAGATGTTCTATTTTTAATATCGGACTGTGGCTGTCGTGAGCGGTCGACATCGTGAGTTCATTCGTTGACGTGTGTTTGGTTGGAGCTCGTGCACTGTACTTTACAGGTGACTTGAAATCATTAACACAAATACTAAGCGGGCTTTCTTTGCTCTGACTTGTGCTGCTTCGTCTGAACTCGTGAGAAATATGCATTACGGATGTTTATTTGTTTTGTTTTTATATGAAATGAACTAAAGCTGACTCTGTAGAAATGACGGATTAACACGAGCAGGGATTTTCATTTAAAGAGCACAACGGATTTGACTTTGAGCAGAGATCTGCCTCGCGTGTCACCGTCTACGAGACGCTGTTGAGAAGTTTCATCACAAAATAAATAAATAATCCGCCACTCAGTAAAAGTACGCCTGATCTGCCAAGATAACAAAACTGAAATAAAAATCATGATGTATGCTGAGGACAATGGGAAACTTTATTTCACTCTACATGTCGTATCATAAGTACAAATTTAAGATACTTAAATATTTCCATTTTCTGCTACTTTCATTCTGCAACACGTCATATTCTATAAGTACTTTATTATATTTATCTGACAACTTTAGTCAGTAACAAACATTATGACTCATTACATTAAATATTAAAGCACACATTGATTCATTCATTATTATTTTTGACATTTTATCAGTTTGGCTGGAGGAGATTCACTGATAAAAACATTTTAAGATGTTAAATTAAATTTGGAAACATCTCAGTCAGCTGCACTAAGTAATCATATAAATATATAAATATCTGCACCTGTGTGCTGCTCTTCTCTGGGCGTGGCCTCTGACAGGTGTAATTAGTCTAATTAGCAGCAGGTCCTGGACAGTGCAGGAGAAACGTGTTGTGTCGAGTTTGACATCATAAAATTCTCAATAATCGTCTTACAGGTAGATTAATATTCAGCAGGTGTGTCAGTCCGGGCTGGTGAAGGAGTTACACCTCAGATAAAAGTTTGTGGAGTTCATAAACAGGTGAGTTTGATTTAATTAATTGTCAGTGGCTGTATTCAGATACTGTTGTTGTTCTTTTAAAAACCATAAAAATCACAGGTGTGTGTCTGTTTGTTCAGGGTGTTCCGGTTTAACAAGCGACCGTGCTAACTGGTGACCTTTAGCAACGTAACCACGGCAACGCTGACTCATTCGGCTAACGGTCTCTAGCTAACACGGTCACTCGTTCAGCCGAAACACCGGCAAAAAACCGTACACAGTACTACAGTACACGCCCACAACTACTACGCCAAAAAAAAAAACTACTTCGCCAGGTTTAAATACACAAAGTACTCGGTTAGTGGTGAAACGTGACAAGTTAAAGACGTTTAAACAGTTTTAATAAAATAAATCTAGGACGTAATTTTAGCGTTAGCATGTCGTGTAAGACCCGCCCTCCTCTGCCTCTGATTGGCTGTGCGTCACACTCTTGCCCTAACTCTAACCAATCAGCGCCTGACGCCCTAAAGAAAGCAGCTGCTTTCTTTAGGGCGTCAGGCGCTGATTGGTTAGAGTTAGGGCAAGAGTGTGACGCACAGCCAATCAGAGGCAGAGGAGGGCGGGTCTTACACGACATGCTAACGCTAAAATTACGTCCTAGATTTAAAATATGTTTTAACACTTTACACATAAGCACAACTGTCATAATCAGTTTCTCACTGATTGCAGCAATTAATATCATTATTACAACACCTGTGTTTTTTTATGATGTGATGTGTATAATTTAATTTTGTCAGAGCACTTTTTCAAAGTTTAAAACATTAAAACAGGGGTGTCCAAAGTACGGCCCAGGAGGCCAATCAGGGCCCATAGTCAGATTTCATGTGGCCTGAAGCTTCATTTTTATCATATTATTTATTGTCAGATACTGCACAGCTGGAAGATTTGTCTTTTTTTGTTGAGATAACGAAGAATTTGAATCGACATAAGAGTGACACTTTTCAAACCTAAATGTTGCATTACTCATGTTTAAAATTCAGATGTGAAAGAAAGACAGATCTGGTTTTTAGATTTGATCACACATTGCCGTTAAAAAATGAAATTGTTGCAGAACAGTGCATTTGTATGAAGCTGTTATTGGTAAATGTTATATTGTTGTAATGTCATATTATCCCGGCTCTCTTAGAAAGAAGTTTGAACATCCCTGCATTCAAACAAAGATTAAAAAACAAGTCAAGGCCGGTGTGGTGAGTCCACTAGAGGACGCTGTTTGCTACTATCACAGAGAGAGAATGAAAAAATACACTTCTAATTAAATTTAATGTAAAATAATGTTTGAAAATTAAGAGTCCTTTAGAAAATCATAATAATTTATTAAATCACATGAATTCAAATATAAAATCTAAAGTATTTTTTTCTGTTTAGACAGTATACATATTTTATAAGATGTTAAACCACCTATATTCTAAATGTTTTCTTATTTATCCGTCACGTTTCATGTAAAACTAACTTCTATTTATATAGCTACATATTTTAATATTTATTAACAGAATAAACCCCCTTAAGCTTCACACAGTTTCTACAGGCTCATTTAATTAAATATAGTTTATAGTTTTTATTTCTATAAATGCTTATTTTCTATTTGTATCTTTGCATATCTTTATATCTTCGTTCATTTGACTCAAGACACGAGAGAGCTGATGTGGCAAGCTTGTAAATTTTATTTTCATGTGTAAATGTTTGTTACTGATTGTAGTTTCTCATCCTTTTGTTGTTAATGAAGAAACAGAAAAAAGCATTCACAAAGTAAGAAAACATTTATAGATACATACATACAATATATCGACGTGATAAAACACAGTATCACATGTCAGTGACTCGGAGGAAGCGAGAAAACATCTGGCGTGAAGAGTTCGCAGCAAAGTTCAGCGTCAGAGATGTCAGCGAGAGTCTGGTTTCTAACTTTGTCACACCTGTGAGCAACATGACCATTTGTCCTTTAAATTTTAAAGATTTAAAGACTCGCTTTTACTCAAATATCCATGCAGACTCGTAAAATATCTTTTTTAATGTCGTCTGTTGCCGTGTTGACCAAAAAAACTGATCATTTGTTCGACGTTTTCCAGGAGGAGCGGCGGTGGTGACCTGCGAGACATCTTTGACCTCTGCTGTGAACTCCGGGCGTGAGGACGACCATGCGCGTCGTCGGGTGGAGGTGGAGGTGGAGGTGGAGGAGGGGGGGTAAGTGATGAAACATACCGTACACTGACAGAACACGTTTACAGTTTACACACGGATGAGTTTTACCGAGCCGACCGTTCACTGCTGTCAGACAAAAACAAAAGAAAAGTCAAAGGAAAGCCCTGCGGAGGATCCACCGTGAGCCATTTCCACTTTTTTTTTTGTTGTTGTTGTTGTTGAGTGATGATAAAAACTGGAATGTTTTCAGATAGGACACGTCTGCCACTGACTTTTCAATCCCTGTTCACCCTCCTGTTAAAATCTGATTCTGGTTTTGGTTTTGCAGCAGCGCCAACATGAATATTTCTGCCGACGACAGTGGTAAAAACACACCGTGTGAGCAGAGCGTGTGTGAAAACAGAAACATAGTACCTCAAATATTCACAGTCCATCCCACCCGTCGTTACCGTAAAACCTCCACGCAAACTTTTATTATTGCTGCTTCTTCATGGCACAAATAATAGAAACAATACATCGTGTTATTCATACTATTATTCTCTTTTTTTGTTGTTGTTTTGCCATGCAAGCTCACTACAGTACTGCTTCTAGATTAGCTTATATTACACAGAGCGACGAAAGAAATCGAGAACAGAGCAGGTTGGTGTTTGATTAGCCACACACAGTGCCAGACTAACTTCTACAGCTGGTTTTACAGTTTGTGAGTAGATACAAAAGGGTTATTATTGTCATTGTCACACAAAATAATGGTTATGATAGTAATAGCAATATTTATAATAACGATTTAAAAAACAAACAAACGACACATTCTTAGGGCATCACAAATATAATGAACCAAAGGGGCCAAACGTAATGTTTGAAATAATTTAAACATTTCTGACATTCATTCCTTCGGGTGTTTGTTTTCTTTCTTGTTGTATGTACAGTATATATTTATATTTGTATAGAAGTAGTGCTTCATTTTTAGAAATACAAATGAAAAAAAAACGCAAAACAAAGGGCTGCATTCACAGTGAATGCTGTGCAAATAACATTTTTTTTTTCTTTTCTACATGAAACTTTTTCACCGTCCCGACAAACACGACGTGCACCCTCGCCTCACTCTTCACAGGCATTCACAAAAAAAACAAAAAAAAACAAAACAATAAACCTCATTCGAAACTTTTCAACCGTCCAAACTCTGCAGGTCAATAAATGTACATCGATTTCTGTCTTAAACATCTCGGGCGTTCTGATAATAGAACCTGCTCCGGTCGGACGACTCCACGTTTCAAATCACACTGTGACTCCTCTGATAAACATGGCCTCTACGAAGAAGAAGAAGAAGAAGACGGGCGTCACACCTCAAACGTTCTCCTCCTCACCTGCCCTCATTTCACCCGCCAGCAGGAAATGAAACCTCGCTGGGACCCGCAGGTTTTCCACACTTCGCTGTACAACCTTTGTGGACGTCATGCTACATACTCATCAGCACCGACTCACCGGGTGATGATCAGTGAACCACAGACGGAGTCTGTGTGTTTTTTAAAAATCAGTGCTGGCAGTGTTGGCACCTCATCGATACAATACGAGCCTTTAAAGCTACAATCAAACGTTAAACCACTTTATTCAGTAACGGTCACTCCAGCTGCACAGCAACTGCTGACCGCGTCGTCACCGACGCTCTGTGAGTTCATCACCCATGATCCTTCACAAACTGAACGAGTGAAGAGACGAAGTGAAGAAAAAAATCATAAAACCTCCTGATCTGAGCACGACTGTTTCCATCGAATGCTGCATCTGAATCACGAGCCTTTGACTTAAAGTAGCGTTTAGTGATCTCAGTATCGCCAACAAAGCTGAAGAACAGAAACGAATGAAAAGAAAAAGTCTTTCACAAACAGCTCCAACGTCACCGGGAGGTTTTTTTTTTGCCCCCGTGGAATATTCAAGAAAAACATGAACAGCAGTGTCCCACAAACATGTATGTATACACTTTTTTTTTTCTAACAATACACACAAACTGTTTTTTTGTTGTTTTTTTAAATCAGTCAGGAGGTGAAGCTTCCACGATGTCAGACAACGACGACAGGATAAAAGAATCGGTCGCCTCGCGTCAAGGAGGAGGCCGCTTCGAGAAAAACCGCTGTGACTCCCTGAAGCGAGGCGAGAAAGAGCGACGCCACCCTCCCCCCGAAAGAAAGAAGAGTCTAAAATGCCAGTCCTCGAGCTGTCCGCTAAGATTCCTCAGCAGGAAGAAGAAAAAAAAAAAACACGAAGAACAAAAAGAAGAAAAAGTTTCTGAAATTAAAAAGTCAAATTTTTTTTCTTTCTCCGAAGTCGAAGAAAAAAAAAAACGAGTGCAAAGTCTTGAGTCACGTTGGTTCGATGATGATGATGATGATGATGATGATGATGATGATGATGTCTCCTTTTTCTCCAGGTTTCTGTGATATGACGTCGGATGAGGCAGCACGGATCAGTTATGGCTGACGGGAGTGATTTAAGTCGAGCTGCGTTCACGTCACGGCTGTAAAAACCTTCAGACTGTAACGTCCACATTACTGAGCTGAATGAAACGTGGAATCGTGTTTTTAATCAAAGAAATTAACGACTGAAGTGATTTTAAGCTTTTCTGTGATCGACGCTTCATCAAAACAGTCCCAGGAACCAAAGACTGACGATTCAAAACCCGTCGGAGATGTTGTAAACTACAGATTAAGACCCGCGCTTGGTTACATGTAGCTGAGGACTGTTTCCAAACTTTGGTTGCTGCAGTTAAAATGCAGGTGACGACACACGGTGTTTACATCGAAGTGAAATCACGACACGCCGACTCTAAAGTTTCATTTTCTAAAGTAACTCTGAACCAGCCAAGTCACTCGTTTAGTTTTCTCCGTGACGTGAACGCAGCGCGCTGAGCGGTCGGTTGAAGTCATGTGATGTGGCTGCCGTTGGTTGCTGGAGCGTTTGTCCCAGGTTGTGACAGACTGATGGTCGACCCGGGCGGGTCCTCGCAGTGGCAATGAACCGATGTGTGTGTGTGTGTGTGCGGTGATGAGCGGTATCTTAGATGGATTTGGAGGAATCCTGTTTGCTGATGAGAACTTCCAGGAGGCGCAGCTTGGCCTTGATCCTCTTGTACTCCCGGTACTCCTCGAGCATCGGCACCCGGTCCTCCTTCTGAACATTTCTACAGCAGAGACAGAGAACACGACGTGAGTGAGCCTCAGATGTTTCTGCAGAGTCAAATCATTTCTCAGCTCTCTGTCAAAAACTAAAAATCATGAGTGACTGTGTCTTCCACCAACCTTCCATTATGCTGATAAAAATTCTCCTCGAACTCTCGGATGGTCTTCCTCAGTTTCTTCTTCTCTGCTCTGGCCTTCCACAGCTGTTCCAGCAGCTCTGGCCTGGAGGAGAACGATGGGAAACATGGAGACAGTTAACGAACACGAGCTGCTTAAAATCATCCGTTAATTAAAGATCGAGGATCGAGGTCAGTGTGAGAGATCAGCTGTCAGGAGCCGGGAAGTGACCTGGATGTACGAACCGGGTCTGATGGAGGAGATTACAGGTGTGTGTGTGTGTGTGTGTGTGTGTGTGTGTGTGTGTGTGAGAGAACGTGAGCTCAGTAACACGATAACCAGATCACACACTCAGCAGATGAAACCTGTTGATGGTTTAGCACAAAGCTCGTAGTTGCTCCGTGTGTGTGTGTGTGTGTGTGTGTGTGTGTGTGTGTGTGTGTGTGTGTGTGTGTGTGTGTGTGTGTGTGTGTGTGTGTGTGAGAGTGAGAGTGAGAGTGAGTGAGTGTGTGTGTGTGTGTGTGTGAGAGAGTGAGTGTGTGTGTGTGTGTGTGTGCGTGTGTGTGTGTGTGTGTGTGTGTGTGTCCTCACATGGACGAGGCGTTGGAGCTGGACAGTCGCAGGTCCAGCGCCAGCCTCCCCGACCCCTCCTCCACCTTGGCCGTCATGGGACAGTCGCTCTGCCGGTCCGGTTGGTTCTGGCTCCTCATCGATCCGTCGGTCGGGGTCACGAGGTCGACGGCCATGATGACCTCGGGGCTCTGCATCTCCCCGCCGCTGCTCTCTCCCTCCTCCTCCTCCTCCTCTTCTTCGTCCTCCTCCCTCTCCTCCTCCCGCTCGTCTTCTTCTCCTCCTCCCCCCTCTCTCTCTTTCCGCTCATCCTCCTCCTCCTCTTTGATCTCCTCCCAGAAATGGGCGGTTTCTCCCTCGATGATCGGCTGCAGCGTCTGACTCCGCCTCTTGCTGGAGGGGGACACCTGCAGGAGAGAGGAGGGGAGGTTAAGGTGTGACACGCCCTCAGCGCTCACACACACACATGTTGATGTGTACGTACTGTGACGGGCGTGATGCTGACTCTGGTGAGCATCTGTTTGACCAATCTGTAGCGATCGTAGAGAGGCTTCACCACCAGACGCTCCTCTCTGGTCACCTGAGAGGAAGAGAGCGAAACGTTTAGAGAACGTTTGACACAACGTCACAGAACAAACCCACCAAGACATCATCATCCAGACTGTCTCCCTGTCTCTCTCCCTACGTCACAATCGATGTCCAACTAACCTGGCGCCTGGTCTTCAATCAACCCAAAAGGTCACGTTACCCCGATCCAGACTTTTCTCGTCTGTTGTTCCCCGTTGGTGGAACGTCCTACCAGTTCCTACCAGATCACAGCGTCCCTCTCTACCTTCACAAACCTCCTGCTCTTCAGAGACCTCCTCTCCAACACTACCAACACCTTTCTTTGGGGGCTAAATGTGAATGTCAGTCACTCACCGGTCGCCCGTGCAGGCCTTCGTAGTGCAGCAGGTTCTTCTGTAGGACCGTCTTCTCACAGGACAGCTGCTCCTTGGTCATCTTCTGCTGAGACACACACAGTCAGTCGTGTGATAGTGATGTAACCTTTGACTAAACACAGTCTGCTCCACTTTTTTAATCACGTCTCCTCTGCTGCTCAC
This sequence comes from Larimichthys crocea, assembly GCF_000972845.2. Taxonomy (NCBI): domain Eukaryota; kingdom Metazoa; phylum Chordata; class Actinopteri; family Sciaenidae; genus Larimichthys; species Larimichthys crocea. The sequence continues at coordinate 11,892,971 of NC_040011.1, read as the reverse complement.
CTTGATGTCGTCAGGCCAGCCGTCCTCCTGCCTCTTCCCTTTGACCCTGCGCTGGATCAGCTCCAGTGTTTCCTCCCGGGTGGGTCGCTGACCCTTGACCTCCACCGCTGCGTCGTAAGCGCTCTGGTCCAGCGTGGAGCCGAAGCTCTTGGGTAAGGTGTTGCTGCGGGGACGAGTCTGCGGGCCGAGCTCGCTTTCCGCACGGTGTTTGGCATCTGTGGGACGGAGGAACACGGCGATGAAGGAGAGGAAACGACGCGGGACGAGAAACAAACGTTAAACATCTTTCACCGACGATCAGACATGCAGGAATCTGACAGGCGGCTGTGGTGGTTTAAAGTCAGCCGGTCACAACATGAGAAGACAGACGAACATGCTGAACAGAAGCACAACACGGCACACGGCCAACACCCAAACACAGCAAGGGAAAACCTCCTAACAACCACAGGAAGACAATCAGAAGACCCTGAACTCTCTAAACACCAACATTCAAATCACAAACTGTCTCTCTCTCACGTTACGGATCGGAACCTCTGTCCCGTCCACACATCGACAGGAAACACACCAAAGCACAAAGCAGGATGCTCCCACATTGTGGCTGTCAGTAGTGTCTGTGTTGTTTACTTACTGAGGTGCTGGTACTTACTGAGGTGATACGGTCTAGAGCTCAGGCCTGAGTATGGGTGGAGCGGGGGGGTGAGTGTGTGATGGGGAGGTGAGCAGATAGAGGAGGAGGAGGAGGAGGAGGAAGGGGAAGAGGAGGAGGAGGAGGGAGCATGGTGGCGTCTGTATGAATGGAGCAAAGCCTGGTGCCTCAGCGTGCTTCTGGGTAAAAGGTGGTGCTGGCGTCCTGGTTGGCCGATCAGTCAATCAATCAATCAATCGGGTCGGTGGGCGATAGGAGGAGGTGGTCGAGGAGGAGGGAGGAAAGTGGAGAGTGGGTGCTCGCGTTATTGTTGATTTTTCAATTTTTGATTTGAAACAGAGAGAAATGTTTCGGCCACTGCGTTCTCCGAGGAGGAGAGCCGTCACCTCACGTGGAGGGAGGGTGGACGAGTGTCACCGGGGTCGACCAGGACGGTGAAACGATGCACAAGAGACATCCGAAGACATCGGACGTCTTATTTTATCTTCTAACACCTGCGTGGACTCAAAGATCTGATCAAAATTTTAATTACTTCACAGATTAAATATTATTTATTCCAAATATTCACAGATTACTCAAAGTCTTGTCCACTGTTGCACCGTGCCGGTCTCACCGCAGACGTAATGAATGTGGGTTCACAAGGACGCACCAGCACACTGCAGGGTGGGAGCCACGCGTGTGAGAGCCACGTCAACTCTTGGCATGTGTGTGTGTGTGTGTGTGTGTGTGTGTGTGTGCGCGTGTGTGTGTTAGATTAGCACACATGCGATGTTGTTACAAAGGTCAAAGGTTTCGGAGTGAGGGAGGGTCAAGCTGTCCAGCATGGAACAGGATGGCACAAAGACACTCTAACCCCGACACACACACACACACACACACATGCATGTTAAGAGGAAACACAGGGTCTACCTTTAATCTGCCTGCGGATCTTCGTGAGGTCGGTCATCCATTTGAGGACTTTGGGGTTAGCTGCCTTGTCTCCGTGAGAGGGCTGCAGAGAGACGAGAAAGACAAACTGATCAGGTCCCGACGAGATTAATGAAACTTTGTTTCTTTTATTATTATGATTATAATCTCCAAAGGCAGAGCGTTCGGTTATGAAGCTCCTCTTCTGTGGAACCAGCTCCACATTTTAGAGTCTACTGAGGACGTTCCTCTTTGACAGAGCTCAAAGTTCGAGTTTGTGTCCCTTTGCTGCCTGTTCCTCATCTCACAGGTTCTCTGATGGCATCCACCACATTATTATTATTATTATTATTATTATTATTATTGCCACCTTTAACGTTTAGAGTTATTATTTTATTGCTGCTGTGCATCTGTGTCTCACTCTCTCTAAGTGTTTGCTCGTAACTGTTGAGTCTCTGGGAATGATTTTCTAAAGAGTATGGACTAAACCTGTGTCATGAGATAACTTGTTATAATTTGGTGCTATAAATAGAATTTAGTTATTATTTTAAAAAAGTTCTTGCTCTTCAGAAGGTTACAGGCCGATGCATCGGATCATGAACTCCACCTTCATCAGATAAAAGTCCTACATGAAGAGGAGGAGAGGGGCGGGGGGACAAACCTTGTAGTTCCTCTCCTTCTCGAACTGCTCTTCAAACTGTTTGATTTTCTTCTTCAGGTGCTGAAGCTTCTTGGTGAGTTGGTGGGTCACGGAGTCTCCTCCTCTCATCGCCTCTTTGGAGCCAAACGATGCTCGCCGCGGCCTGAAGTGACGGTGGAGACACGAACATGCATGAACAAAACATCCGACAGGATCTCACACACACACACACACACACACACACACACACACACACACCGTACCTCTGTGCTTTGGTGGGTGAGGTGGCGTCCGGGTCCTGCTGGAGGAACCGCTGGGCGCTGTGTGCTCCAAAGTCGAGGAAGCGGCGTGCGAGGAGGTGAGGGTGAGAGCGGGAAGAGGAGAGGGAGGCGTCCTGCCCTCCTTCCTCCTCGTCCTCCTCGCCTTCCTCCTCCAGGGGCAGTGGGGGGAGAGGAACCATGCGACCGGCCAGCGGGGAGAGCTGAGCCTCTCCGCTCTCGTTGTCGTCCTGCCAGGATTTGTAAGCCGGGACGGGGTCTGAAGAGAGGAGGAGACAAAACGAAGACGAGGGAGTCAGGACATGCAAACAGGTCAGGGAAGGAGGAGGAGGAGAAAGGATTAATACACGAGTATTACACGTGAGGACGCTACTGTACAAGTCACACAGAGAAGCTGCCGAGCGGCGTTCACTGTCTTCTTCGGCCGCCTGCTGACTCACTTTTTGCCTGATTAACGGCGTCTTGCCTGTCAGCGCTTTGCTAACGAGCTGAGGCGCGAGGGCGAGGTGAAGGAGGGGCCCCGGAAAGATAATGAGACGATGAGGTGAGATACAGAGTCAGGAGAAAAAAGGTGTCGCGATCAATCTGCCCCGAGTCCACCAGCTGTGTTATCACATCCCATGACAGGACATGCAGAGATTTCTTCATCATCAGTGTCGCACAAACGAGTTTTAACAAAGCTCGCCCTGCTGCGCACAAACCAGCAAGCGGCCACGTCAGAGAGAAATCAACGAGGAGGGATGAAAGGAAGGAAAGAAAGATGGGTGGGTGTGTGGGCAGATTTCAGCGGCTTACCTTGGCCTTCTTTTTGCAGATGCATACATGAGAAGTCTATGGGAGGGAGGTGGAGATGGGAGGGGGGTGACGCTGTTTGGATGGAAGGAGGAGGAGGAGGAGGAGGAGGAGGAGGAGGAGGGAGAGAGATAGTCGAGAAGAGGACCAACATTCATTCAGTATGTTTGTACAACAAAACGATGCTGAACATGAAATGTTTTCATATTTGATTTGGAGCCCACAGAAACATTTAAAAATGATTTCACTCATCAAACTGGAAGAATACGAAAACTCAAACATCTTCTTGAGGGTCTTCTGTATGTAATATTATTTCAAACACTTCAACAGTACGTCTCAAAATATGTGAAATTAACATTTTACATATTCGTTTTTATTTTTTGCAGTGAACAGCGAGACGACCGGGTAACCTACCTTCCCATTGGTTGTCGGGGAAGAGCTGGAGGTGGGGGTTGTTGCCAGAGTTTGGTTGGCATGGCGACAGATGGTTCCTGTTGTTCTCGCTGGTGTTGGCGTTCTGATCACAGCGGCACGAAACCGAGTCCTGAAGGAAGACGGAGAGAGATTAAAGAAACAAATCAGGGAAGGAGGTACGAAGGAAAGCACAGGTGACATATTCACACTCGTTACTCACACAGCTCATGGTGTCAGTCTGAGTCTGCTCCATGTCACAGGGTTGATTGTCCTGCCTGAAAACACAGAAAATATACTTTGAACTTGATATTTATGCTCAGACATCTATAATTCATTTGTTGCTTATTTCTATGTAAATAAATGTAGAAACTTGTATGTATATTTTTCCGTGTGCTGATCAGTCCTTGAGCTCATGGACCTGAGGTATCAAAAGTATTTTCTCCCTTCACATTTTAATGAACCGTTGGATCTTATTTGAAATCTTTCTGAGAGTGCTGAGCTGTAGCAGATTCACACAGAGTCACACAGAGACTAAAAGCCTTTTCACACATGAACGATTTCTCGTGGGAAAAAAAAAAAACACACAAAGGTTTAAACTGCCTCGACTGTTTCACCATTAAACACAGCGGTGTGTTATCACAACCCGGAGGCGTGACACAGTGTGACGTGCGGAGTAAATCGACCCCATGCCGTGTGAGAGGCGACGATGATGATGATGATGATGATGATGATGATAGAGGTCTGTTACAGATGCAGCATAAAAATGAGACGTCGTGCGTCGAAGTGATTTGTAAACGTGAGGTGTCACGTGATCTGTGCGAGACGACACGAGCTTACAACAGAGTGTGTGTCCCTCTCTCTGTGGCTTAAAGGTGACCTGACCCAGCTCACCTGGCGGTGTTGATGTTGTTCTCAGCATCTCTGACAGCCTCTGCATCCAGGTCCATTCCCGAGCTCTCCTCCAGGGCGGCGCCAGAGTCCAAAGAATCCTGGGAAGAAAGTAACAGGAAGCTCACATGAACCTGCTCATCATGTCGTCTCACTTCCTTTGAGCCTTAAATGTTAGAAATCATTCATTGATACGAGGCCCCTTCCACATAAAGATCAATCCTACATCTATGACGCATATACTGTAGATTCATCTCGTGATTATCTGTCTCACAAACCTCCAAGTAAAAGGTGAAGAGGCTTTTACCCTCATAACTGCTGATCTTTCTCATGATCTGCCCGAAACACTCCAACATTTATCGATGATTTAAGGTCGTGAACATCCACACTGAAGGTTAAAAGTGAAAGATGACTGTGTATACATGTGGCAATGGTATGGTGTGTGTGTGTTGGCGGCGCACAGGTGCTGCTGTCATTCTTCGGCTCTTGGCTCATCTATTTTAAGATCATTGTTAAAGAGGTGACATCTTTCTCAGGACACGTCTCGCTCCGTCTGCCGCTCGCCTCTCGGCCGCCGTCTGGACGTCTGAAATGGTTCTTGGGGTTCGAGGGGATTAGTGGCAGTGAGGAAGGGGTTTGATTTCCACCATGATGAGAGTGTACGTGATGCTCGTGGAAAAAAATACATGCACATAAAGTGCAGGAAACTTCTACTGAATTAACGATAAAGTCTGGCTGTGTCAGACTTCTGCTCCTGATGCACGCCTGGCAGACAGTTGGTGTAAAAAGTTGATGTGGAAGTCACAAAGCGAGTTTCACACTGAGCTGTGCTTCTTTTCACTGCAGCCTTACGTAATCCCCTCATGACTCGATGTTAAGAACAAAACTCTGCCTGTACGTATCGGCGCGTTCATCGATCTGTGTGCATGTTCGTGTCCGCTCTCGTCCCCGGTAGAATTCCAGCGATTGTGGCAATCGGAGCAGAACAAAGATGGACTGTGCTGATAATATCAAACATTCAGGGCTGGAACGAGCCGACGCACTGAGACAGGAAGGAGGTCAGCTATGGGAAATATGCTGCCAGCCCACACAGCAACTGGTCAGGGTCGGTGCATTGTATGTGTGTGTTTTTCAAGGTTGTTTCTCAAAGTGTGTCTGTGTGTGTGTGTGTGTGTGTTTAACACTTACTTGTGTGTCTTTCTGACTTTGTGTGAGTGGGGTCTCCCCCTCTGTGTCGCAGGGACTGTCCTCGGGGTCTGTTTGTTGCTCATCTTCATGGCAACCCTGGTCTGCAGGCTCGGCGGGGCTCACCCTGAAAAACAGAAGTGAGAGAAACGTTGAACAAACCTAACAGAAACATTCATATCTACTCATTCCAAACACAGAGATGTCACCGTGCCACCTCCAGCAGGTGTGGGTTTTATTTTAGGACGCCGTGTGGAGCTCCTGGACGTCTTGTTTTGTCTCGGCGGTGACTGAACAGCTGCTGCTCTCAGCATGTAGAGTTTACGAATCGCCAGCACAGCTGTCAACATGTTTACCGGTAAACTGAACCATATGGTGGGCTTCGTGCCGTCGTACACAATGTTCACTATGACGGATATGTTCATCCGATGCCACTTTAACCACAGAGGAATCCGTGCGACGCGAGTTTTTACCAGCAGGTGCATGGAGGGTCTTCATGTCTGTGCGTGTGAATGATAATGTGTCGTGCGCTCTCACCCCTGGCTGTCGTAGTTGCTGAGGTCTTGGTCGATGGAGGATTTCAGCTCGAAGAAGTGCTGCTCCACTGCAGCTCTGATGGTTCGCTGAATTATCCTGCAACGATAAATTAAAAAAAAACAACTTAATTAAACTTAATCGACTTCAAACTTTATGTGTATCAAATCATTTTACTGTGCGTGATGACAGATCATCTTCCAAAGGTCGACTTTGTAGGAGTCAGTGGCATCTACTAGTGAGGTCACAGGTTGCAACCAACTAAATACCCCTCACCTCACCAACTCCTTCCAGGCATGTAAGGCCTTATTGAGAGTCAGCGTTTAGTTTTTCTGTTCTAGCGTAGAAACATGACGGACTCCGTAGATTTAAAAGATGTTTTATTTTATGGCAATAAAACACAACAAACGTTATTTTCAGATGATGAAAACACAGATTCCATTTCTCTAAAACCGACACACTGGACCTTTAAAAAGTGCATTTCTCTACATCATGTCTGACGGTTTTAAGCTTTAATGCGCCACATTAAATTCAGTAACTTTATATTATATTAATATATATATAATAACTTCAGCAAGGTTAGTTACTGTTCAACTGAAACCTGTTTAAATGCTGAGTAATGATGCAGACACGTTTCCTCCAGTTCGAGTGTTTTAGACTTAGACGGCACTTTACTGATCGCTTTGGGATGACTCCCTCCAGGAAACTGAATTTCCAGACACTTGTATACAAAATAAAGGAGGTATGAAATATAAAAGAGTAAAACTGTCACAGCGCAGAGTTCAACAGTTAATTAATAGTTTGAATGAAGTGTTCAAACTGTTAAGTATAGCCACTATCCTCTGTTATAATCCGGACTCAGTGACGTGTAATGCTGTGTTCAATTATTCAGTCGACTCCACGTGAGATTAATTGACGCGCTCTTTTGTTCAGTTATACTAAATCCAATAAGCTCACTGCCTTGCTCATCCATTTAATTAAGACCTCGGCGGTGTTCGGAATAAAAAGGTGAGCGGTGCCGAGTAATGAAACGCAGGTTCAGGCCTTCGTCTCTGGAACAACATACGAGCCTCCTCACATAATCCCACCTGTCATCAGCCTCTTAGAATTAACAGAAAGAGCTCCGCTAAATCAATTAGCAGACACACTGCTGGAGATTCAGACGATAAACTGATGTGTTTACCTCCATGCCAACAAGAACGTTCGTTTACTGAAGGTTCATAATGAATCAAACGTTCACTCAGATGCTTTCGAGGCTCTTTAAAAAGTCCTTATTGAGTCAATAACCCGGTCCAGCTCTGAACGGATTAATAAAACCAGAGAGGAGGCGAGGACATCACAGCCTATAAAAGGTAACAGCAGTAACACTCTGACCTCATCTACACTCACATGCGATGATTGATCCACAAGCTCCACTGAGACTTTATTTAACTCGCATGAGCACGTGTGCGATCATAATGCATCCCTCCCTCGTTTATTCTGGCTTCTTGCGGGCGGTTAAGATTTATTCCTGCAGGTTGACCGGGAAAGCTCCCAGCTCTCTTCACACTCCTCCACACACACAGCTGCTGATGGATCACACCCCATCAGTCATAACATCACACTGGGCGTGCAACATATTTACACCAACAAAGTTACACCAGACTTGGAGCTGGAGCGTAACAAACTGTGTCTGGGCTTCACATCCATTTAAGGGAAAACTCATAAAAATGTGTTGGACCCTGAGGTTAAATAAATGTGTGTGTGTGCGAAGCTCTACAAACAATAACAGTCCATCACACACAAACACAGTTAGCGAACACATACGCACAGCACTGTGTGTTTTTGCTGCTGTCGTCTAAATCTTTCTAACAGGAGAGGCGTCCTGAAGACGTTACTCAGACCGAGGCCATCGCACCCGTCTAATGGACTTTTAGGAAATGTGTGGCACCTGAACGACAGTCAAACATCTGCTGAATCCAAACTGAAGTGACTGTAAGGATTTCATTTCTCGTATGTTAGACTGAATATTGTTCATTTCTGGCAGCAGAGTGTAAAAGCTCTGATGTTAGAAGAAGAAATGTTAAAGTGTCAAAGTTAGTGCTAAAACAATTAGTCAATATTAAAATGAATCAAGTGTTTATGTAACTTTTTAAACAGAAACATTTCTCAGTTTCAGCTTCTGAATTGTGACAATTTGCTCATTTTCATTTCATAGAGCACTGGTTCTCAAACTGTGGTACCAACACCACAGGTGGTACGCGGAGGAATGAATTTAGAAACATTCAGTACCATCAATCCTACAAGAATTTGAATGAAAAATACTTTAAACACGTGGTAATATTCTGTCTCAGTATCGTCACATCACGTTCACGCAGGCAGCGTGCAGCGCGCAAACATACGTGATTAGTTACAAACTAAAATGTGACGGGGAGATCGTGAGTGGAGGTCAAAGGAACGGTTCAGAAACTCTGCAATCGTGAAGAGAAGTGTGGATCAGGAGCTCTGGTCAGTCCGATCAGTTTTCATACATCTGTTCTACTGGTGATACTTGAAGAGACGAGTATATTCTGAGCTGGTATGCAGTGTGGAAACTTTGAGAAACTGTGTTGTAATCATCATATAATCTGCAGATGAATGCAGCGCAGTAATCTTACATACGTGTTCGGCACCATAGTAAACTATTTTACTCATGCAGCAGTGCCGAGGCCTGACAGTCATGTGATTGCTGGGTTCATGTCCTCGGGGCTCTAATAGCGCCGAGCTGTGCAAAATGTTTTACTTTAGCTTCATAATCAAAACACGGGGGCAGCTTCCCTCCTTCCTCCTCATCGCTTCCTCTCGACCTTGTCAGATGACCCTTTACTCCCTCTTCACGCCTCAGCTTCACCCGGTCATCGCTCTCTCACCTCTCGTTTGCAACATTTACAGGATACAACTGCTCGCTTCAAGATGACTCGTCAGGTTTGGTTTGTCTGCAGGTCGCTGCAGTGCATTCACGAGTGTGTGCCTCTGAATGTTAGTGAGAGCGAGTAACTGTCTGTGTGTACTTACTCAGCAGAGTCGGCAGGCAGGATGGATATGGGAGAGAGGTGGGAGCTGTAGAGAGACAGAGAGAGAAAGAACATGGTTAGAACATCACGTACTTCTCGACTCCCTTCCCATGCTGATATGAAACGACCTTGGAGGCGGAGGGCGTGGATGTCGGGCGGCAGGAGTCAAAACAGGGAAGAGGAATGACAATAACCAACGAAACATTTACGTCTGAGCCGAGCGAGAAAGAATCAAACAAAAGATTTGTGTAAGTTTGCAAGATGAGGTTATGTTCTCGCTGCAGATGTCTCCTAATCTAAGATCCCCTGTGCCAAATGATCTCAAGAAACACAAACAAACACACACACACAAAGTTTCCGTCTCTGGCGCCACTTTGGGTGGGCAGATTGTTATTTAGGCTACAGAGCTCTGCTGAAGCGTCCTGATCAGATAGAAGGAAGTGCATTTTCATCTATGCTCCTCCATAAGCAAGGACGTGTGTGTGTGTGTGTGTGTGTGTGTGTGTGTGTGTGTGTGTATGCGTGTGTGTGTGTGTGTGTATGCGCGTGCATAAAACAGGGAGGCGGCTGAGATGTGTCAGTTGATTCAGCAGCCTGCCGCTGGCCCCTCGCACTCACACACACACAAACACACACACACACACACACTGACAGGCATGCCAGGAGTCCAGATTTATATAACACTCCTACACACACAACACAAGGTCGTCACAAGCTTTGTGTGTGTGTGTGTGTGTGTGTGTGTGTATGTTGGCTCTTTAACACAACCACACACTCTTGATGCAGTAAGTCCTCAGGTAGATCGATACAGACTGAATTATTGATGCTTGACACGCTGATGCCCTCCGTCTTTATTCTTCTTCTAATCTTTCCCTTGTTCCTTGTTTCTTGTTTCTATTCTCGTCGTCGTCTTTCAAGCTTTCTAAATTTCCTTTCCCTCCTCCTTTCAGTACCTCTGTCCTCCTTCCTCCCTTTTTTCGGATCTCTGTTGTCAATTTTTAATTAGATTTCTCTCAGAATGAATATTCTCTTCTTTCTTATCAGCCTTATTCCATCATTGCTTTTCTCTCACCCCATCACGTTTGATACAAAAATGTTTCTTCATCTCCACCCTTTATCCTTTTCGTCCCTTCGTCTCTCCTCCTGCTGCTCTCTTGATTCTTTACTGGCTTTGGATGGTAACATTATCCCACACTCCTTTCCCGGCACTGTAACCTTGATTGTGAATGTGTGTGTGATGGAGAGACAGACGAAAAGAGAAAGACAGATACCGATATTGTGGAGAAAACAAAATAAAAACACTCCTCTCGTGAGGAAAGAGTGACAAAAACACTGACTGATTATTTGGATGATGTTAAATCAGCTTCTTCTGTCAGATATAATGATCTGGACTGTGTTTACATCATGTGAACCTCTCTCCTGTTAGTCCACACAGAGATCAGCTCCTTTAAAACACACCCTGCAGGTCCCTACACCACCGATAACATCTGACAGCGGGCTCTCCTGCCTGAGGGACCGCGCTGGCCTGGGTTGCCGCATCACTAACAATAGATCCTTAATAGAGTCCTTGAGGACATTACATAATCTCCATGTGCCTTAAGTAGCAAAGATAACATCTAACCTTACACGGTTTTGCCCCCTGAAGACTTGAACTGAAATCCTCGTTGCGGTCCTTCTGTGGGGGGTGTTGTGCTGTCATCCTTGAGCTCTCTGAGCAGGAGAGATAACATTTCTGTCAGGGCCAACCGAACCCTGGGGGGGAAGTGGACCGTACATGACACCCTTTCTGGGCATCTGTTCCCTGTCGAGGACGCCTTGAAGGGCAGATAGGACGGGGTATTCTAGGTGTCTGATTATGTCTCATTAAGTTTCTCTTCACTGATTGAGCTGCACGGCTGTCCAACTAACAATCGTGCTACACAACGTGAGGACCGACGGGAGCAGGGACAGCAACACATCAGTCTATCAATTTGTACTTTTGTCACACACTACATCAAAACTAACTTAGTACCAACTAAAAAATTCAACAGAAAACTATAGGAATTAGAAACTGGATACACGTCTAGGACTTTTTAAAAGTAACTAAAAAGTCCCTGATCATCGTTTTGCTGAGCTCCAGTAGTTTAATCTCTCACCTTGCTGCAGGGTTAGTGCACTCCAGGGTGCTGTGATATATATATAAGGTTACATATTTATTTGTGTTGTTGATTCTGTCCTCAAACTGTCACATGTGATGAGCCAAAGCAGCAGTGGTTGGTGGAGGCTTGGTTTGGCGCTCTAAGTGGGTCAGATTAGACGAGCTCCTGCCCTGCAGCGGTAGCCAAAGTCGGAGACAAGACCTCGATAACATCTTAAGGAGCCACACCTTGAGCTAACCGATTCTTGGCAGTGATACTGTAAAACCTTTCAAAGTGACCTGAGTCGACGGTCACGTTGTCTTTGATCATATCAAACAAACGCTCCACTTGTTTTGGTTTTAGCCGCGATGACTGACACATCAGGGGAACTATAAACTTTAGATATCATTAATTATTTTATTGTTCTATCAACTGCACCCTATAAAGTCAGCTGACACGAGCGGCAGAATGAGATTCACTCGGATCCTGTCCGGCTAATCCACAGTCTGCTGACCAGATCGCTCAGCACGATCACAGCAGGTCAAATCTCTCTACGTGCAGATTACTGCATCGCCTCAGGGACGATTAACACACCTCTGATTGACTTTCATGAAGTCAATGTTAACGTAAAACAATAATAAAATGATCTTTTGCTGTTGCTGATGACACGACAATTGTGGGATTGGTAAAATACTTGGTGTGGCTGTATGCACCTGTTTATTAGATCTACTGTTGCTGCATCTGAATCAAATGTGTACTATCTTAATATGTGTGAACAAAAGACTGTTTTACTGTTAATAAAGTCATTAGAGATTTGTGCATAATTCAAAACAACAGTATCTTTTTGTGTGTGCAGAGAATATTAGACTTCATATCATTTATAGCATTTTATACCTGCAGAAGATTTGTGACCTTCAGATATTTGCAGAGAAATGTGGTTAACTGTGACACTTTTTTAAACACACTGCAGCAAAATGTGATTATTTTTATATCCCAGTTCTTATTTTAACTCTGGCACTGTATTTCAATAACATTCAGTCCAGCTTTCACAGCTTCAGTGATTTTTTTACTGCTGGGTAAGCAACTGACCTAAACGTACTGTAGTACTACATACCACATATATAGGGCAAGAGTATCGGTATCACACAGCTAAGGGTAAATAGTGCAGAGCAGAAACGCTGTGCTGTGCTATCAGTGACCTCATCTCAGCTGACTGAGTGACCAAACAACAGAAACATCTGAGGACTGTGGCTTTGTGTCCGCAACGAGAAATCAACTGAAGAAAATGACAACGGAGGAACGGAGCGTTCTCGGTGCGGATGATGACGAGGAGAAGGGCTGATGAAGGGCGTCCATAAATTATTTTGAGTTATTCTGATGGCTCGATGTAAAGGTAACAAAGAGTGTGTGTGTGTGTGTGTGTGTGTGTGTGTGTGTGTGTGTGTGTGTGTGTGTGTGTGTGTGTGTGTGTGTGTGTGTGTGTGTGTGTGTGTGTGTGTGTGTGTATGTGTGTGTGTATGTGTGTGTGAGGTGAGCTCGAGGTTAGTTGTAATTCTACAGAGCTGCTGTTGTCAGCAAACCTGACTTTGCTTTGCTCTGGCTGGGAGATACAACAGAGTGCTGCAGTCTACACATCCACCCATGCACACACACACACACACACACACACACACACACACACAGACGTCCTTCCAACACACACAAACATAAATTCTAGTAACCTACTTCAAACACACACACACACACAGCCTTATGAGCCTGCAATAACAGAAACACACACACACAGAATCATGAGCATCATCTTACATCTCATAAACAGCTCCTCTATAGTCCTTCATGTCCGAGCCAGAAAACTCTCACTCTCTCTCTCACACACACACACACACACACACACACACACACACACACACACAAATCAAACAATCCTCAACTCAAACACACGCCAACGCCACTTGAGACTAAAAAAAGACGGCCGCTGCTCTCAGTCGTTCATTTTCCCTGAATCATCCGTCACACGTTCAGCCATCTGAGAATAATCATCTATTCGGTTTAGTGCACTCGACAAATCTTTCTCTACGTCCTCTGCTTCAATTAATCACTGCTTTTTGCAGAGTCATGATTAGTTGATGGGAATTTTCTAAAATTTACATTTTTTATTCGAGCACTGCTGGAGGAAGTCTACGACTGGATGACTAATGATGAATAAACAGCGTGCAGTGAGTCAGAAGGTTAGACAATAATATGAAATATTACCTGGCTCCAGATTCTGTTTTATGTCACAGTCAGCTGAATATTTTTTGGATTTCGACTGTTGGCAAGAAATATGAAGACGTCACGTTGAAAAATTCTGTTTTTTATCCAATTTTTAGGAGTTTTTTTTACTTTCTGTCAATAAATGAAGTTTTGTTTAATCAATAATCTAATTACTACTTCTATCATTGACATATATTGACCAAATATCTTCAAAATAGAGTTCTGAAATCGATTTTTAAGAATGCACACCAACAATTTCCTCCAATTAAAAAGGGGTTAACTTCCATTTTCTTCCCCTCTGTGCAGCAAAATGCTGACACATTCTCAGCCATTACATATCAGCTGTTCAATAAAAGCCACGACCTCTTCATCCTCATCTGCTCTGTTTCGATTCCTGTGAAAGAAAAGACTTCCTCCGGTCTCTCTGTTCTCTTTCATCCCTCCCTGGCAACACAACAATGAGCGAGAAACACAACCCGACCTCACTTCCCTCCATTCTTCCATTCATGATAATAAAAGCTGGTTTTAATCGCTCATTAGGAATGTTTCCACTCATTCATTCAAAAGTTGATCCGTTCTTGTTTACCCTCTTTTTCATTTTTGTGTTAATCCACTTCATTCATCCAATTTCTTGCCCCATTTCCCTCTCGTTCACCCTCCACTGCTTATTCACTCATCTATCGTCCAATCACATAAAAGCTTTTTCCCCTCTATCTGTTCATCCATCCATCCATCCATCTATTCCAGTCAGACTAGAGGAGTTACATAACCCCGATGTTTACCTCTGCAGCAGAATGTCACAGGCCATTCTCATTTTCCCAGCTGTGTTTTCTCTCTCTGTGATCGCCGCTTCTTGTTTTGTTTTATGTCAGTAGATCCAGCAGCCTGCAGGTGTTTCACTGTGACGCCTGTTCCTGTCAGTTTGTTGTGTCTCTTCTAGCTTATTAAAGTCTGGTTTATTATTTTTCAAATCCTGCAGAGGAGTCGGCGTGACTTTTAACCAAACTCGGCGCGATTTCTGTCACCTCCTTCGTCCTGACACATCTCCTGTCGGAGCAGTTATCCAGCCGTTCGGTTGAGTCTCTCCTCCCTTCAGGTGTCTTCTGTTTCGGTATCGGGTCGGGCTGTAGGTCGCGCTTGTATCCAGAAGGTTATCCCAATTGAGCACTTTGATGCGTGAGTGTCAGGACCAGCAAATCTAGCAGCAGAACCCGGGTATCGCCTGGGTGCATTCTGTGGCGTCCTCTGGACCGGCGGTGTGTGTGTGTGTGTTCTTGAGTGTGTATCAGTGAGTGAGGTGAGGTCTGCACTCTGTCTGTAAAAGTGCTGCAGTAAACATCCAGAGCTCTGCTCAAATATACGAGCTTCTGATGTAACCAGGCAACAACTCCGGGAGGACCAATGGGACGGGGAGGGGCCGATGCCGGGAGCCAATTGTGAGTGAGAGAGAGAGGGAATGAGTTCTGTGGGCCAATCGCGGGGCAGGAAGTGGGAGGTGCGCTTGATTTTTTTGGTCCACTCAGTGCGGACTATAACTCAGCAGTTATTACAGACGAGCCGGTGAGCTGTGTAATGGTGTGCACGCACATACACACACCTGAGTGTGTTATACCTCCATTTATGAGCCTTTTGTAACGGCAGCGCTTCCTCAGACAATCAGGAATTAATACACAAATTATTGCTCATGTCGGGATGAAGAGGAGTGACAGTGATACGTAACGAACCCCAAAGAGAGGGAGCAGGGTATGAGGAGACAGAGAGGAGGTGAATTCAAATGTAATCATGTGTTTCAAATGTGCATTTCACAGCTAAATCTGTGTGTCACAACCCTGGGCAACGCTAATCATGGGACACTCCAAGGAAAACTGGGTTAGCTCCTCGTGTCCTCATCATGTTTCTGTGTGTCAGCAAGACGTCAGATCAACTTCTGTCAAACCAAACGAGAGACGAGAAAAACACAGCGCAGCAGAAAGAGGTTTAATCTGCCGCGGTACTCGATGCTTCGTCTGAAACTGCACTGAACTTTGAGAAGAAGCGATAAAGACAAAGAATATCAACAGAATAACTTCAGACAACTCGACTGAAAGTTGCTCCGTCTTTAACTGTGTTACTGGCTGCTTCAGAGGAGTTACTCTGAACATTTGGCTGCAATATTTTGTTCAAGAAGGTCTGCTCTATCAAAAAAAACAATACATTTTTAAGATGCGAGGGGCTTTCGGAGATGAATGAGCATCTACCATCCTTATTGGTGTGGTGCCAAATAAACCACCGAGCCGACCGCCTTAAACTGGAGGTCAAGAATCGTACAACGTGTTGAAACACATTAAACACACAACGGCTCCTGCTCTACGCAACACCTCCCTGTAGTTCAATTCAAGACTACGTGGATCTTGTTTTTAGCACAAACATATCAGGAGAAATGACTCCGCGTTTAATCTACAAACGCAGTTTTATCTTTTTTCCATTCTTGGAAGCTTTTGGCTGAGCCGCAGTGGGAGGAAGATACAACGTGCTGCTGTTCTTCTGTCTGATGAAGAGCAAACCGTGAGGCGGTTCAGATAAAAACATCCACATCATGTTTCGTTAAGATGTTGATATGTTGTGTTGAGACATCCCAGAAGGGAAAAATGATTCCTGATTTCTTAGTAAGTCATAATACACGACGACGTGTCCTGATATACTGAACACTTCATTTGTAGACACAACAAACCTCTGTTAGCTGGTTTACAGCTTCACTGTGAGCGAGAACTCTTAAACTTTCTGTTGATAGCTGATTAATCCATTCAACAGATTCAATGTTTTATTTACATATGTTTGAGCTATGGACTCTTGATCGAACATTACACAATGTGAAGCCTTCACTCTTTGATAACCAATTATTAGTTGCAGCATTTGTTTCTACAAATATTTTCCTCGGGAACTCGTTTATAACTAAAGTACTGGATACATGGTCCTATTGATCATGTTTGACACCTGCCAGCCAATCAGAAACAAGCACGAGCATTCATAGCACATGTTAAATCATAAATTAAGATGTAAGAGAAACAAAGTTTAACTTCTAAGTGTTCAGTCTGGGTTACACCTGTCTAAACTTTACCACATTCCAGAAATTCATTAAGAGGTGAAGAAAGAAATGTTGTGCAACTTCGGCATGAATCATTAACGAGATCTGCCTAAAGTTTGGTGTCGGTTTGTCCTTCCTGGTATTATTCGTGGTTTTGCCGGACTCTAATCTCAAACTTTATCCGTGATGATTTCTGAACGTGAGCGCTCCTTAGAAAGCCTCAGATAGGACGGCTGCACCAGAACTGTGGGTGAGAACTGATAGAACATGTGGTGAGTGGTTCTATCTAGGTCAGTTTGTATATCACATTACACATTGTGCCCGGCGCTGGCGCCCCGGCCTTCGACATAATCGGGAAGTGAAGGGTGAGGACAGCAGGGAAAGTAAAAAGAGAGGGAGGATTTCTTCTTCAGCCGTAATCACTAATGAGAACTTATAACTGCTTTATACATTTAATGGTAATAAATAAGCATGAATGACCACATAACGACAGACGTATCTCCTGAGAGTGGTTAACTGTTGAACCATAAACATTACTGTGTAATATTAACATACAGTTTGCACTACACAGCAGACAGACAGTTTATAGGTGCGTTCAGGGACGCTACGAAATTAGATTCTTCAATCAGCTGCCAAAGGCAATTAATTTTAACACGAGAACCAACCAGAATCCCATTATCCTGTCAGCTATGACTGCGGGATTTCAGTTTCAGAAAACGTTTCATTCTTTAATCCTAATCCCTCCTAATGTGTGCACATAACTACAAACTATAGAAAAGAATCAAACTGAGCGAGTTCAGTAAATGTGCAGTGCTCTGATAAATGATATTCCACTGTGAAAACAAACGTTATGCAACTTTAACTTAAGTGTGTCAGGCTTATTTGTATTTGGCGTCAGTCAGACACAGGTATGATCTATGAACTGGGTCAAAACACCAAAAGGGCACATCCGATACTCCTGCACTGACCTATACACTGTGTTTATGTCTATGTATAGATATATTCATGGACACAGTATGTACAGTATGGGTGTTGGTGATAACTGTGGTGCTGAAAAAGTCGAGTCAACACTGAGAAACATACTGAACTTTAGCAATATGACTTGTAACCACAAGATGGGGCAGCAACATGTACCAGGTGCCAAGAACATGCTGGAAACCCTAACCAAGACTGTTCTGTAAAATATGTGTTCATATATAGACATAGTTGGACAGTTGTTGTTGCATTAGTTTCTCACTGAAAGGTCAAAACTGGAACTGATTCAACACTGAGTACAGACAGTAAATCTGAGCGTCTCTGCTCCCTCCATTGAAGATCAATGCCAATTTTTATGCCGATCACGTCTTGAGAGCGATTTGTGAACGTCTGAGACGAAAGCTGACAGCTGTGAGAGGAACATGGTGAAATACTTGGTCATCGGTTCATAAACGGTGGTCCTGGATCACACCCTGAGGCACGTCCACCGATGGATGCTTTGGAGTTTTGGCAGCCAATGAAATAAAAGCTGACTGTCATGACATTTCTTTAGGTTTGTTTAGGTACAGAAGCAGCAGCACTACAGCCAAAACCTGCTCACTGCCATGACTCGACACATTCATCGCACAATTCGGCACGTCTCTCTCTAAAACCATGAAGTCTGACGCAGCTTGTGAGTGTCACAATGTCAGATACAATAAACTTGATTGTTTATGTCTTTATAAAGACGCAGGCTTCCTGTGGTTTCTGTATGTGTGTGAATCATCAGGTGGAAAATAAAAAGCAAATGTACTTGACCTAGAAGAGAGGAGTGTGCATATATTTGCATCTGTGTTTGCCTTGTGTGGGTGGAGATGGGCACATTGTTGGCACAGACGGGGAAAAAAAAAACGAGCTCTCTGGCGTGGTGTGGTGTCAACCGGGTTATAAATAATTTCCAAAGCCACATTAAAAATAACCGGTTGAAAATCACATGAGCTGATTCATCAAGAGGCCCGTCGAGAAGTACAAGACCGGTTATCCGCAACGCGAGACGGTGCATGCGTCAGTCGTGCTGGGACGGCGGCAAGCGATGACTGGCAGGAATGGTGGTGGGAAGGCTCCGATTCGAGACAAGTGTTTTCTAATGTGTTTACATGCCATCGTCCGGGCTGACCTTTTCCCTCCTGAGGTCTGACACTGCGTTTTCACTTGGAGTGAGAATCAATAAATCGTTCACGAGAAGGGACACTTCCCTAACCCTTCCCTGCTCCCTCACGTCCTTCCCTGCTCCCTCACAGCCTTCCCTGCTCCCTCACAGCCTTCCCTGCTCCCTCACAGCCTTGTATGCCCTCTGATTCTACATTAATCCCCCCCACCTCCCATCCTTGCTCCACTCCTTCTCTCCGGGGCCAGGAGTTCATCCCAAGTGTCTTCGTCTTCAGCCTGCCAGGATAATTCACCGGCCTCATGAAGAATACTTTCCACAGAGAGAGAGAGACAGAGACGAGGATATAAGCAGAGTAGAGAAGGAGGGAGGTGGTGATGACGAAGAAGAGAAATACGGGGGATTATATATAGATTTAAAATGAGTGGAGGCGTTCAGCCTCAAGGTGTGCGTGGATGTGTGTGTCGGCTGTCAGAGTCTATTAAAGGAGCACTACAACGGGCACAGAGGACAGACTTCCCTCTCTGTCGAGTGCGAGACAAACAGCTCAACCGCAGTTAATGTTGAGTCACCGGACGGGAACTTTCTCTCTATTCACGGCTGCCAGAAGTATTTACTGTATGTGTCAAAGAATAACTGATCTACACACTTAGCAACGAGCTGCTCTCAAAACAATCAAGTTATTTAGAGTAAAAGATGCACATGCTTACACCGACTCATCAGAATATTAATTTAATGACGTTTCTGGACAAAAACAGTTGTTGGTAGTGTTGTAGAGGAGGTAATCTCTGAAGAGCTGGAGGTCTTCAGGAGGTGTTTGAAGGTAGAGAGGGACGCTATTGATCAGGTAGCAACTGGTAGGACGTTCCACCAACAGGGAACAAGACGAGAAAAGTCTAGATCGCTCTGAGCGTACGGGTGGCAGAGCCAGGCGTCGTTCATTGGAGGAGGTAACCAGAGACTACTTTGTGGTCGGCATTAGAGATTTGAATTTGCAAATTCTTGAAGCTGCGTTGGGTTTGACATTTTCTTCACATAGAGAGATGAAATAATCTTAACAAAGACCAACTGAAACAACGAAAAATAATAGGCAACAACTGTGATGATTTTTAAATCAGAAATGCCTCTTCCTCTTCAGGTGTTCTTCATTTTATATTCTTATAACCTGACGTACGAAACAGCTGTTTGAATTATTATAACAGGACTTTTTCACCCTTTTTTGACACTTTATGACCAAACGATTGATGAACATAATCGTCAGGTTAATTGATGTTGAAAGTGAGCAGCAGTTGCAGCATTTAAACATGACCACGAGAAAACGTATCATTATTGTTGGCTCACCTCACATCTGAGGTGGACCAGGTCTAAAATAAGTTTGTTTCCACACAAAACGCAGACAGCATACATATTCTTTCATTTTAGGTCAGTTGAGCAATAAGACCAACTCTTGTTGGCTTCAAAACAAGTGCCTGATTATTTTTAGCAGTTTAAAGAGATGTGTTCTCTGAAGCTCTGGGTCTACATTATTTAAACGGCTTCACGGTGTAGGCTGGAGGCTTCAGGGTCTACAAATACAGCCTTAATCCCCCAGACCAGACACAGAGGTCAGACAAGGTCACGGGGCGACGGTGGCTGCAGGCTAGTGACGGCTGAAAGAGAATTAATACCGACTCAAACAATCACATGAGAATTACAGATAAAAACAGTCTGGCCGGCGTCTTTAAATCGAAATCATTTGCCACGTCTTGGTGGAGTGCACTCTGAATGCCAATGGACAACAGCTGCAACTTAAAGCCTCAACTCTGGCACAGTGGGCTTAAAGCGGGTCGACAGCATCCTGGCAGTACGCTCAAAATCCTAACGTGCTGTCTCGACCCGGTCAGGTCAACAAAGAGGCAAACATCTGTGTATCACTTTGTGTCTCACGTACAATGTATGTGCTGCAGCCACGTGAGCACGAGTGTGTATAAGAAACAAGTGAGTGTATGTGGATTATAGATTACTGTCTGTAATCATCTTAAAGGTAGAACAAGCACCATGACCCGGACACACTTGTACACAGAGGCAGTGCACAGTGAGCGTTGTGAGGAATCACAGTGGCTGATTTATTGCCTCCGCAGCTACCAGACAACTAGTGCAACCAGCGTACACACTGCTGAATTAACTTTTTACCAAAGTCCTGGTTCAAAACGAGCATGAGTCCAAATCAAACTGAATTCTGCACATCAGTTATCAAATGTGTTTATGGTTGATGAGACAAAATGTGATTTTCTAGATAAAACAGGAGCCGATGCAGGTTTCCTGTTTGATATTTAATGCTAAATGCTTTGGATATGCACTGGTGAGTACAGGGTGTGACATGTATAGCTGTGTATGTTGTTGCTGTCTGGGTATTGTGCTTAGTAATCATCTTAAAGCAGATCAGCAGATCAGAAGAACCTGAGACGAACTTCTTGTTCCTGCAGGGGGATTGAACTCTGGTCCTTTAGTCTGGAGGGGGAGTCTCATTATCTTAGCGTACGTGAGTGTCTGCATGTGTGCTCTGGTCGGTAACCCGCTTCAGAGTATCAACAGGTCAGATCATGAGCTCTGAGTCTTGTGGTGTGTCCGACTGCTCAAACTGTGACCGTGAAAACAAAGGACTCACTGACTAACTTTCATTATGTTGGACAGTAAGACTGAGCAGATGACGCACATGTGGGGATTTCTCAGTAGTGACACAGAGTGTTGAGTGAGTGATTTAGCAGTAGAGTATACACTAATCAATAAAAAGTTAAATATTTCTTGGGCTGAGGTGACCCTAGTCGGATTTATAGTCTCTAAACTTTCCAAAGCTGTACTCAGAAAGCACTGTAACACTACCTGCCACCCTGACCTCTCCTGTGCCAAGATACACTCGTTTTAAGATTTATTTGTTACCATTAGTCAGAAATGACTGACTAAAAAATAACTAATTATTCATTTGGAGCCACAGTTCTGAGCTGAACTACTGAAAGGGATAAAAAAAAGAGCAGAAGTGTCCAGACAGATTAGAGATATAAGAGTGCCACAAGACGTGAGGGTATGTTATCAACTAAAAGCTGTGTAAATCAAACTGTATCCAGGCCAGTCACAGGCTGTGAGGCAGACACAGACGTAGGAGCTCAGTACACGAAATAAATCACTTCAGGTTGCGTTGATTCTGGCTCAGCTCGTCAGTCACAGGTCACACTGCGAGCAGCTGACACAGCGTTCAAATCACTACACGGCCTGATTTACTATCCAGTACAACCTGGGACCTGTGTCACACGTCGTTCTGCCTCTCATCCAATTCTTGGGTGACCCGGGAAAATGTATCTATCTTACATAAAAACATACAAATCAGTATTTCCATCTCACCTGGCTGCGGGGCTGTCGTCAGGGCTGTGTGTATGTTGTGGTGAGTCAGAGGGGGCAGGACCCGCCTCCCCGTCCTGAGGCAGCTCTTCACATTCTGCTTCACACCTCTCGTCATCCAGCAGCTCTGTGATCTGAAGACAGACACGAAAGGTCACCACGTAAACACGTATTCATTCAGTGAGACGAAAAATCATGTAAAGATATATGAAACCTTAATTGCTCGTAGTCAACTTTGCTTCGCACAAAGAGCACATGGAATGTAAAAAACTGTCAAAATAATGTGAGCCATGCAAATGATAATTTAATATGTGTGAGTACAGAGCTGTTTTATATTCTCTGCTTTAAAGAAGGCATGCTTCATTTAGTTAGTATGAGAGTGTAAGCTGAAACTGGTGGTGGAAGTACATTTAATTTAGACAAATAATGTAAAACAATTGGGTCGATTTATCTGATTTTAAGTGAGAAGAATTAAAAAAAAAGATTAAAATCATATTTTCTTTGCAGTTATTGAATGCTGAATACAAAAATACGTAGTTATTCACGCTGAAATTCAACAGCCTCAGGAGAGGATAACACTTCCTGTCCCTGGTGAGATGATGTTTACAAAAGGAGGTCGTAGTTGAGATTTATTCAACTTAATTTGGGACCAAAGTTGTCTTATCCAGCAGAAATCAGCGTATAAGATCTTCTAAATCTGGAGAGAGAACTTTAGTTTAGTTGTGTCTGGAGATTAACTGTCCAATAAAGACGAGAAAGAAAGAAAGGTGTTAATAGTCTGTGTGTGCATGACAGGAACGACATATCACAGTTTGTTCCATAAGTCGTCTAAATATAGACGAAGCTAATGAGTAACACGTTGACACCATGGCGACAGATAAGAACGAAATGAAAAAATAACAGGAGAAGACAGAGAGCTGGATGGAGGGACTAAAAGTAGAGCTGTGTGACAGATCGTTTTCATGTTGACTTGGCAGTGTACCCATGTGTGATGGTCACATTACAAATTATGCAATGGAGGAAAAAAACGTTATGATCACTCTCAGAGGAGAAAAAGACATCAACAGGTGTCTCGCATTGATTTTTTGAATCTACAGTAACTTCCCTACAGGGCAAGGTTGAAAAGAAAGAGGTCACTGTAATAGAGGGAGTGGAGAAGACAGGAGAGAGGCAGAGAGAGCCGGAGGGAGTGACAGAGGGCAGAGTGTAATGAATCTGACAGTGAACGAGAGATGGAAGACAGGAAGGAGAAAAGATGACGGGAGGGACATGTTGGAGGGTTTATGGACAGAGATAACTTCATAATACAGACTGACAGCGCGTGAACGACACACAAGCAGGAATCTCAGAGATAAACAGATAATTCCTCTCCGTTATGTCGACTTTATTTCAAGTAACGTGTGATTTTTCTAAATAAATCTCATATTTGTGCATAACGTCAGTGATTCCAGCTATGACCCGGTCACAATCAGTTAAAACCAGGAAACAGGCTGGAAGGAAGCTGGGTGAAAAGGTCATGAACCAGATTCATCATCGCGAGACGTTCTTCTTCTTCTTCTTCTCCTCCTCTCTCTGCTCTTCTCATCGGCAACCCCATCTGCTGCTGTCACTGCGTCGTTGCTACGGCAACACCTCCGCTCCGAGAGCTCCGATTGGCTGCCGGGGAATTCTTGCATCGTCACATGTGCGGATCAGGGAGGATGACTCACGACTGTCTTCTGTGTGTGTGTGTGTGTGTGTGTGTGTGTGTGTGTGTGTGTGTACATGATGTGATTAGGTAAAGAAATCCTACTTTCAAATGGCTTCAGTCCCGTTTAATATATTTAGAGCTTCTCAAATTCGGCTCTTTGTGTTGTCACTGATGTGTATCCTCGTGTGTAGGTGTGTGTAAAATGTGTGAAGAAAATCTAAATTTATCACCAGGCCCTCTCACTCCAGTGTGCTCTGTGTATATGATGCTGCCTTATTTTGCACAAATGACCTTGATTAGTGCACTATTAAAACACGCAGGTGACTTATCTTAAAACTCTCCCTGAAATTTGTCACTGTCAGGGATGAACTGGGCTGCCATAGAAACACCGGCAGTAATAACTCAAAGTCTAGATATCACAACTTCAGTTTCCAATTAAATGTAGGACTGACTGAAACTAGTAGCTCTGTAGTATGTATATAGACTCACTCTTTTATATGTTCAAATTGTCGTCATTGTAGATATCTCACTTTTGCTACTTACACAAAAAAAAAATTAAATCATCTTTGCAGCTTTATGGTTTTAGAAGAGTATCATGTAATTGTAAGGCTGGACTCAGACTATCCAGGTGGATTCATGGACTTAACTCTGATAATATACATGTGTGTGTGTTCTGACTTTGTTTAGTTCATGTACCCAGCTTCTAAATCTTAAGTTATTTATTTTCCTGATTGTTAAATTGTTAAATTCCCACGTATAGACACGCCCACAACAACCCACCACCGCACAGCCCTGCTACGACTTGCTGCAACGCCTGATCCTGTCTGAATGAACGTTAACATCCCCCTAATCCTAACCAATCAGGCTCCAGGCCTAACTCTAACCGCCTATTCTTTGGCTGACCACAGATACTAACATCTCATCTATTAATCTGCTTTTGTACGTTAGATATTCTCAAACCTCCAAGATGGTTATCCTAATCTTCACCACTCTGGCTTCTTGCCCAAACTAAACCAATGAATAAATAAATTCAATGAATCGATAAACCTGTTCCAACTGAAACTGAATGACGGACGGTTATCTAGAAGAGACAAAGGGACAAATAGTTCACAACAGTTGATCAAACAGAGCGCTGGAAAGAAAAATGTAAAATCCGATCGGATGAGTGTCTTTCTGTTCCAACATTTTCAGGAGGACCAACGTGACCTTGACTCAAAGTTATGATCATGTAAAATTAACAGAAAGCTGTTCAGCAGTAATATAAATGATGCAATGAATATAACCTTGAGCATACTCTATCAAGGCTGATGAGTGATACAGAAAAATGGATATCTGGATATCTCAGCCGATATAAATGTCTCTTTGTTGAGCAGTTGACATAATGAACAATGAAACTTGAATGTCTAACCGTCCCCTGGGCTACAGGCGTTCATTCAGATAGTGTGAACAGGCTGCGAATATGATCAGGGCTCTGCAGAGTAACAGGAGGCCTTTGAGGTGACGTAACAATATTAGAGGATAAGAGTTGTTAAATCAGGATGACCTGGAATGGGCATCCACGGAGCTATAAATATTATCCCTGTTCCTGCTGTGTGTTCCTGTGTATTATGTATGTCTCATCATACACACAGGGATTAATTCATCTCTGTGCGATGTGAGCGAGCAGTGGGCAGAGAGCGGCCCTGGAACAAAAGGTCCTGAACTTGTTTTTTTTTTTGTGGTCCGGTCCAGGGTTTGGCGACGGAAAACAGAGAGAACTCAAGCTCCGCTGACATCATTAGTCGAACTGTCCGTGGGCCAAGAACACAGAACAATGACAAGTGACTGGGACTGACATTACAAGTCTCAAACTGTGCTTTCCAAGGCGCTTTTGTGTCGCCGCTTCATTCTGCTGTTAGATAAACATCATCCCAGTGAATTCTTTGAACCTCCGTACAGAATATGCAAAACTTCAAGAAGACAAAGTTCCTATTTAGAAAATGTTTAAGCTCTTAGATTTTTCCAATTGTAGAGGGGACACTGGTCGTCAGGCAGATTTTGTCTTACGGTATGTGAGCTGGCTCTGATATTTATAAGTTTCCTTCCTTCTCTTCATTTTTTATGCTTTTTGCTTCTTTCTCTTTAAAAAAAAATTTGAGTGTTGCTGGACTATTCATAAATTTTGCAAGCATGAGTGCAGTTTAATCTTTTATTTCATTTGTGGTTTGCATTAGAAACTCAAGGTCTCAGCCTCGGACTCGGAAAAATCCTGACAGATTCGACCTGAGACGTGCTGGTTAAAGCAAAAACATATTGTCAGCCATTAAGTCAACAAGCCTGTCCGTCAAATCTGAGGATGAATGTTTTAATAATCTAATCACGAGTGGCCGAGCTGGACCATTAAACACACGATGTTTGGGTGATTCACAAGCTCGATGCTTAAATCATAAAGATGCTCATCAGTGAGAGAGAATAAACGGCTCATATTCTCTTGACTAAACCAGAGGGACTCCTTTGCATGTGTGCCTGCAGTGTTTACCTCCAGCAGTACCACTGGACATAAACCCTCTGGCCTAATGTTCCCACAGTGAGCTGTGTGATCTCTCTCTCCATCCTTACCTTCAGTGTGTATGAAACTGATTTACTGACGTTTATATTCTCTCTGGCTGCTCATAAAATGTTGTCAAAGTCAATAAATCAACAGTGGCGGTGTGTTTCTAATCACTTGATGGGAGTGTGTGTGTTCATACTACATGTCCCCAGAGGTACAGAGATATTACAGCGTTCAACTAGGCCATCACCTCCTCCTTAAATAACCCCCATGTTCCAGCTTAAATAGGTTATTGCTTGACAGCTTATCAGCCTGTCACAAGCTCATATATGTGCGCATATGTTGCAACCTGTGCAGCTAATACTGCTGAATGCTGTAACAACCTCTGGTATTTGTAAGAGTACTCCATTCAGCCAGTTCTAATTAAAGTCCAGGGTACAGCTATGTATTCGCTTTAACATCTGAAACATGGCTCAGCTTCAGAAGTAACAGGACACGTCCCGATTCATTTATCTGCTGAGGTTAAAGCAACAGACCTGAAAACATAAGACTGTCCTTAAGAGACTAATTGATTAAGTAGACAGACAACGGACAGCCTGAACACTGCGTCAGCGGGCAAGACAAGTCACTACTGAAGCCCGTTTGAGACACGGTATATATCCAACACTGCTGATTTAATTTGGCACACGTACCGCGGCCGGCTTAAAATAACAGTTGTTTGTCATTCAGTCGTGGGTGGCTGTTAATGTTAATGTTGTTTTCAGCTTTGTTGAGACATGAGCGGATCTTTGAGCTGCATGAAGTCAGAGGAGCGTTCTCAGTTTTCGCACAGGCTGCATCACTGACGGACTTTCAAACTTAATTAAGGCTTCAATGAGCATGAAGATTATCCCCCCATTCATGTAATAAATCCACTATTCAAAGTTCTTATCAAATCTGCCCTTTATTAAGAGAGTTAGAGAATGTGTTGCCTGTTTTTTAATAATGATAATTAGTGGGAATTCCTGTTCAATTTGCTTACATGTTGTACGCAAAGTCATTTATTGGATATTTACAGTATCATCTGTGCAGATGGGACCTTTCTGTGTGGATTGGGTACCCCGGCTTCCTCTTACAGTCCAAAGACATGTAACTGAATATGTTAATTGGTGACTCTAAATTGTCCGTAGTTGTGAATGTGAGTGTGAATGGTCGTCTGTTTCTATGTGCCCTGTAATTTTATGTATTAAAGCCTATAAGCCCTGTTTCCTGCTCTGTTTGTATAAAAGGCTTATTAAGGTGGGACAGCCAGTTGACTTTTCATGAGTCGAAGCATGTTGTTTGATGAAATGTGGTTGATTATTATTACTAGGATGAACATAAAAGACTCTCACAGTACTGAACGGGATGATGAAACTTTACATTCTTGTCTGAAACAAACGCCTCATTGAGTTGTATTATTTTCTCTTACTCTGTTCAGATATCCTGGCATCACAAAGCTTCTTCAAACATCCAACCAAAACACACACACCCACTGGTTTCCACATAGAAACAACAAGCCTCAGCACAGCCTCAGTCTCACCTAAATAATAATTCCACTGACTCCAATTTTGCCAACAAACAAGCCAAAATCCAGCTTAGCCTGTCTCGGTAGATCAGTGGATCCATGGCAGCCTCATTGTGTTTCAGAGTTATGCCCAAACATGACAAGACAACAACTTCTCTCTTCTTTCTCGCTGCTTCACCTCTTATATGTCTCTCTTACTTCTGCATTTCTTCTAACTTCCGTACTTTATTTGTGTTTTAACCTCTGTGGTGCATTTCGAACTTTAACTAAACTGAGCTCTTCGTTCAGTGCATGAAGCATGTGTGTTTCCTGTGTGAAAGCAGGTGTGTATTTATATGTGTGTGGTAGATAAGCCCCTTCATGAGGGTACGTTCACGCAGAGAGCCATCCCTGGTGTAATGCAGGGGCTGGAGGTGTGAGTGCATGGTTATATCACCGCCAGCTTCTTTTATTATCCACCCCCTCCCTCCCTCTCTCCCTCGACATCTCTCTCTCACCTCACTTCTTTCTTTCTCTCTGCACTCTCACCATTTCTCCCCCATCTTCCTGGCTCTTTTTTCCCCCCGCTGCCTCTTTAAACCACCCACTTTTTCTGCTCTCTGTCTTACATAAGATGCAGGGATCACTGCACAGATGATCTGGAATTTTTCTCGCCCTCCCTCTCTCTGCTCTTTCTTCTGCTGCTGCTCTCAGTCCGACATAACAGACAATACATTTGAGGACAATGGCAGAAGTTAGAGAAAATTGAAAAGTTGCATAGAAGAAATGTCTACTTCAGCTTACTATTCATGATTTTATTAGCTTTCTTTCACAAGCCCGAGCTCTTGTCAGAGCTTAGAATAAAGTGGGGATATGACATAATGACTACATGAACTCAAGATCACAAGGCAAGAAACGCTGGAGTCAAGAATTCACTAAAATAGAGACAGAAACTGCAACAGAGACATTTTTAAAAAGGAGGGAGTCGGTGAAGGCTGCTGGGAGTGAACTGATTAGGTGACCTACTGTAGATACTGTAGCTGTTCTCTCTTTCCTGGCCAGACTTTCACAATGACCATGTAGCCTTTAACTTCAACATTTAAACCTGATCTTTGCAGCGCTACTTCCTGCTCTGCTGGAGAATGTAACAGGACAAAGACGATGTGAGATACAGATCACAGGTTGTCTTGTAAATATTGTGTTCAGGCACACGTTATCATATAATAACAGAATGTAATCATGCCACTCTAAGATGAAAAGTTAACTCAACATGCTTTTACACTGGTGGCCCAGTCATGAGGCTTTGCTGCTGGGCAACAGGCGAAATGCCTTCAAGTTTGTTCAATGCAAAACAACAGTCAGTCAAACAGCTGAGAGGAAAATGTTTGCAGCATGCTCAATGAAACATGTCCATACTTATAGTTACGGTAAAAGTAGACACCGAACAGTAAACACACCTCCGAGTTTATTCAATGCTCTGTGTGGAGAGAGTGTGTGTGTGTGTGTGTGTGTGTGTGTGTGTGTGTGTGTTTGTCTGGGTGTGGTTCTTCTAGATTCTTCCAAGAAATATTTTGTTGACGAAATAACTTTCTGCTCGGTGAGACTGTGTATGCTACAACAATAGGTTGAGGAAGTGAGTGCAGCTAAAGATCAACGGTACTTTATTTCCCGTACGACACAAGTTCTGCCTGATCGGCCGGAGGTAATTAATCATCGTCAGGCTGGATGAAGTCACGGTGGTTTGAGCCACATTTTTTTGTTCCTAGTCATTTCATCCCTGTCGATTCTTGTAAGAGGTACACACTTTAGTCCAAAAAGACACTAATTCTTTCTTGCATCCTAAAAACCTCCATCCAAGACTCTTGAGCACATCATGAACAATACTGTGCATGTGACTGAACTTATATTAATTGTCAAGCAGTGAAAACTCACAGGCGAAATCGAAGGTATCAATTTTATCTAAAAACTATCAACGTTCCAGTCATACACTGCCATAAGATCCATTTGTGCTCTGATGAAGGACTGGACTCGACTCCAGAGGTCGATCTGTTTGCTGTGTCTTGCTAAAAGTTTGGAGTTATACTGAAATCTGAATTTTAGGTTTTTTTCATAGAAGGATTTGTCTGTTTTGTTTCTGTGCGTCAGCCCCAGAAAGTATGTCACCTCTGACCCTGGCACAGCTAAATGCCACATTCTGCTGTCCCAGTGCCATTAAAGAGGAAGAAAAAAAAATGGGAAGAGACAAAGAGGAGTTTGAAGGGTTCAGGAACTGAACTGCTTCGCTATTGTGTTAGGAAAGTGGACAGAGCCTTGGAACAATGTGTGTACAAACAGTAGATTTATACACGGATTATATGGGGTGTGGGGGTGGGTGACTACAAAGAGCTCTTTGGGTGGATGGAGGGGTGAGCAGAAATAGATGAAACATGCTTTATGTATGCCTGAGGGGAAAACATTACAGCAGAGAGGGGCCAGAAGTGTAAGCTTAAGACCACAGACTAAAATAAAAGACAAGCTCAGTTTCAAAAGCATCTTCACCACTCACATTGATTTGGAGATTTCGATATTAATAACAGTACCTGTTCGTTGATGGAGCTGTAATCGTTGGTGGTGGAGACGTCATCGTCCTCGGAGTCAAACAGGCCCTCCTGGTTGTCCAGCAGCTCTGCCAGGACTCTGCTGACAGACTCCTGGTCTCGAAGGTCCTCTCCTTCCGTTGACAGACTGCACATAGAAGACGAGACGAGTGTGTTGTGTGTGTGTCAGTTGCTTCCCCGTGGAAGTAAGTAATCATGACAGCTGAGTAAGTGCATGTGTAAGTACATCCGTGTGCCTCTGTGTGTGTGTTTATGTATATGCTACATAAATGTATTGCTCCCCGGGGCAGCGGTTCTCTTCTCATGTTCCTGCTTTCTAATGATTTGATGATATGGGCCAATTTGCACTCAATGATTTTACTCACAGTGAAAGCAAATAACTTTCGAGCTTTGACCCTGGTCATTCAAATATATATTACACTGGCAGATTGAAACCATCTAATGCTCGAGGCGCAGAAATAAATATGCAAACAATGCAAACAAGGATGCAAACACAGAAAAAAAAGCAGGACAACCTGTCTGTCTCATTGGAAAACAAACACAGCTCATGGTTTTTAATCGTAATCATTAGACAACCTGTAGCAGGTATCTTACTGGAAGATGTCTGGGCCGAAGACGGCGGCCAGCGTCCCGATGTTCCAGCTCTCCTGCTGAAGCGAAGCCACGCTGGCCAGGAAGCGGCACAGGAAACGCAGCAGGCCGTAGTTGAGCTGAGGAAGCTGCTGCAGGAGGTACTTCAGGTTTCTACACAGCTCCTCTTCATTGCTGTAATCTGAGGACGATTAGAGGAGAGTAATAAGTTATAATAACACATAACTATTCATGTTTTCACAGTCAACATCTCTCACTTACTGTAATTATTTTTATTGGAAAATCGTGTTGATTTATAATCACCAGCATCATCAGAGCTTCTAATTTATGACTGCTCTAGTTCATGTTGCTACAAAGCTCTGTGTCATTACTGTGTTTGGATACACTGTGCAGTTCATTACGAGTTATCAAGTCCTTCATGTTCCTTCACAGTTGACCTCAAAAATTCTTATCTTAACAAAATATGCAGACACAGATAAGATAAATGTACAATCCTGTGGGTGAGGTGAAATGAGGTGAAACAGGAGAAGACATCGTGGAGGGAAATGTACAAAGGGAATCTCTGCTGTGGTATAATAATGTCGTTTGACAAGGGAATGAGGTGACATGGGGAGTCCATGCAAGCCCCCCCTGCTGCTTTAATCTGCATGACAGCGACAGGAGCAACCATCATCATGACAAGAGGATTAGAGCAGATTATCTGCGAGGCAAAAGAGGACAGGGCACAGATGAGGAACACAAACAGAAACAGAGTACATGAGGAAGTGGGAGATCTGCGGAAGTGATTGTACATCGTCCATGAAGTGTGCATTTATCCGTCTCTTAATTTGTGGCCTGGACTTTGGCCAATATCCCAAATGATGTATTCCAGAGTAACGACCAAATTCCACGGGGCACAGATGCGATCGTCCCGTGTGCTCCGTGGCTAATCGCGGCTATATTAGTCAACGTTTTGAACCAGAAGCGTCCCGGACGCTCAGCTACACCGAGCATAGGTGCCTGTTATATTTTTGACGGACATACCACGAGCAACCTGCGTCAATCTGCACCGCTCGAGCTGGCCGGAAGTCAGAAACAGAAAGGGCAAAGAGAATCGGGTCGATTTTCAAAGTTTCAAACCAGAAAAACAAGTTAACAAAATCTGGAGGGCAAAGTTCGAAGTTAATATTTATTCTGAAAACCCCAAAAAATAAAAGTGTGCATGTATCAGCATCACATCTGAATGTTTGTTTTTTTCGATCTAACTTCCAGCAAGTCACATGATAAACTATTCTTCCTCAATGGAAATAATTAAATAAGAGTTCTGAGCTGAGGGGTCACCATAAACACCACCTCTGGTTCACATTCTTTAAGTCTATATTTACTCAACACTCACATGCCCATATAAGTACAATAAAAGCATTATATAGCTATAATAAATTCAACTGTCCGTACATGCTTTAAGTAGAAAAACATGGTGAGAAGAGGAAGCACAATGACTGAGCATCTCTACAGAACACACACATACCATTTGGGTACTTGTGCAGTACAGTGTTATGAAAGCCAGTTTCTGTATTCACAGCTGAGATAACCACCAAAGTCCACATGACCACAGTCATAACAAATTAACACAAAATCAACTTGGATGAAAATCAAAAAATGAGAGACAATATGTATGTTGGTCGCCTCTTTTTGTCCCTTGATATTAAGTAAGCTCAGGCACTGAGGACTACATTTACAAGACCGATGAGGTCCACACAGGACTTCAGGAGGAAGAGAGGAAGTACAAAGCGAGGCAAAAAAAACAGCTCAAACTCAAACATCGGTTATTGGTTTCGGTTAAAATGAAAGACAGGATGGGGTGAGCGAAGGGACAAGAAGTACAGAGAGGCATCACAAGTGAAGAATCTGTTTGTGTCACGCACCTTGGTGAAGTTGCAGTATGTGACCCTGTATTGCTGTTGGGATAATGGGCTCGGGAAGCTCCTGCAGGAAGAGTCGGAGCAAACTGACCGCCGACGCCAGGTCCGCCTCCTTCTCTAGCTCCACCTCCTCGCCGCTGTCGTAACGCTGGCGCAGCCAATCCACGCGCTCTGCGTTGCCATTAACCAGGAAGAGCCCCTCCAGGTCCAGATGACCTGATGACACAGACAGCAATAATTACTTATAGTCAACGTTATTAACATTTGGAACGCTGACTTTATTACAGTAGACACACGCTGTATATCATTGTATTTAATATTTCATTTGTCTTGTGATATATCTGTCTCTATATAAGTGATACAGCTGGACTGAAATTACATAACTCAGTAGTTTCTACAAGTTTCTATAGCGTCAGGCTGTTTCTGGTGCAAGTTCCTGCTGAGAAATCGAAGTGTCTTGAGGAACTACTAAATTTAGTTACTGGTTTCTGCAGCATTTGTTTGTGTGATCATCCTGTCAGCTGCAACATGAACTAGAAAACAGTCTGATGTCCAAGAATGTGCTAACAAAAACTAAATGTTTGTCTGTCTTCCATTGTTTACATGTTGCAGTAGCTTTTTAGTTTAAGTGATAATAAATTTGGTTCATTCCAAACTGGGGAGCTAATGATGAAAAATCATCTGGCTTCTCAAATAAATAATGGGCATGTTGATGTTCTGGGAAACTGGACGATACAAAGAATGAACTGGTTGAGACCTCGAACGTCAGGCACAAAAGGCTGCATTTGAAATGAGACCTTAATTAATTCATTTAGAGTAGAAATGCAGACTTAGTCTGTCTATGACACCAGGCTTACATGAAGTCAGTATAAGAGCAGCTCTGTGTGTGGCCGCGTGTATGTAATCATCTCCTTTATCAGTATGAAGAAATGCATGCCTGACCACACAGGCTGTTATCATTCCTGTGACTGATGCTGTCAGCAGGTCGTGTCAGGGCTGGAGACAATTTTAGAACTTTTGTCTTTATATTATCTGAGTTTTAATCCTTCACACGAGAAGTGATCTGTTCATCTTGTATAATGTTATGTACTGAGTTGTGTCATGAATCAGTCTGCGGTGACATTTTTGCGATGGATAACAACACACGGTTATCTTCTACTATCAGCTACTCTTGACTTGTCTCAGTCTTGCAAACACAATGGATAAAATCAACAAACCCGTCAAGTAAAACAATGGCTGTCAAAAAAAGGCTGATTGGCGTGTTTAGGTATCTTTTTGGTCACCTCAAAGAAAAGCGTTTCATCAGCGGCTCCTGAATTGTTCTGTGTGCTTCAAACAAACTATGTTGAGTCGGGTTGTCTGAACATGTCTAAAAGGAAAAGTGTGTTATACCTGTTCTGAACCGGGCCCACAGGAAGAGCGTCAGGCTCTGAAGCAGATTTGACATAAGGGGTTTGGATAGTGACCGATACAAACCATTTTCCCATCAGCTTACATTGTGAAAGAAGCAGCTGTGAAATTAAATTAACTGTTTCACTATCATCTGATCCAATAACATTTGCAAAAACTAGAAGAGCTGCACGATTCAACCATTGTCAGAAGTTAGTTTGATCAGCAGAAGCCTCTAGTGTGCTCGCTCTATTGGCCCATCAATGCTGAAGCAAAGATCAAACTTTTTCTTGGCTTCATTGACTTTGCTGGGCAAATGTGTGATGACACCTTCAGACTGTCAGTCATTGGTCTTCATGGCGCAGCACTTGGATGTGCACGAATAAAAGTAATGGAAGTAGTTACGTGAAGAAAGAAACCAATCACTACAGGAAGTTGACATGCTTGTCGGATTGTCCAGAATTTGCAAAATTACATAAGCTGTGGGGCAAATAGCGTTTTGACAACCTAACAAGCACTTTGTTTGAAGCATGCTGCATCTTAAGTGCAGCTTCAAGTGACTGATGAGTGCTGCCACTTTTCACTAACGCCGTCGCATTCTGAGTAATTACCCGCGGAGGTTTAAACAATAAGAAGTGATATTTCAAAATGTTTAAGAGGTAATGTTGTGGCTTGCAGATTATGACAGGAGTCCTCCTGACTCCTGTTCACTCCCTGGTTTTTCCTCCGTTAACAAGCCAACACAATGCTGTAGTCCAAATGTTCCGGATGTGTCCCGTGGGACGCATTCCCATTTTGCAACTCCACAGTATAGCGCACCGACAGAACCGCCGGGTCTGCAGTCACAATCAGTGCAGCTATAAAAGAAAATCACAAAACATTGCTGATGTCCTCACAGATTGTTGATTAATGATTCAATTAAAACGTTGCTCAGCCTCGTGCAACACTTTAATATCTACCAAAGAGTCAGTTCAGATTGTATGAGCAATTTAATCTGTCACAGACGCTACACCTTTTATCCGACGCACCTTCACCGCATTCCGTTTTCAACTTTACATCTGATTATTTTTATACTTCGTGTTTTCTACACCCCGCTCCAACTAAAAGCTCAGACATCACACACATATCAAATAAGAGAGATTAAGGCCTTTTCTCTGGCTGAATAACTTCTGGACTGGCTCCACTCTAATTAAAGCGTCAGCAGAGGCCAGAGAGAGGATTAAAGACTTATTACATAACCTCAAATGGTCGAGTGGCCTCCGGGTCACACACAAACCACCGACTTCACTGGTCACTTGAGGTGAAGCTTCCACAGGTTTTACAAATAAAATGTCTTTCTCTTGCTCGCTGACGGCGTCAGTCCACAACAGACGACTGAGAGAGGAAACTAGAACAGGAAGCTTTTTCTATTGTCCGACTTGTCACTGCAGATGTGTGCTCGGCATTCTTTCTTCTCAAACGCAGGGACAATTAAAATTCTTATCTGACACGCTTGTATTGCTTTCTATGATTGATGGATGTATCCAGTATGTCCAGGGTCCTGTTGGTCTTTAAATCTGAACATTTGTTCCATGGTGGTCTTCAGGATACTTCCATTTATTTAGCAGGGTTTGCTAATCACTGATTGACTTCTCAGCATTTCATTTTCTTTCATTCTTAGGTGGCGTTTTAATATTTAACAAATCTTTATATGCACATTTTGCACAGATTTGGGGAAACAGGTTAAACCAACTAAATTACTTAATTCCCTTCCCTCAGGTTCACACCAACAATGCATCTACGAAGGATTGACTGGTATGTAGTGCTACAAAACTAGCCCTGATGGTGTTATGGAGCTAGTACCATGACCATGACTTTTTTTTTAAATTCCTCATCCTTCAGGGCAAGAAGTCCTCTTCTAAAGACAATCACATAAGACTGAAGCAAGGCTTGAGGGGAAATGTTGCAGAGGGGGGTTATGGGAAAGACCCAGTGGAGCCGCACTTGACAGAACTGTTATGCAATGAAGAAAGGAAGCGGACCGTGGAGCGGTCTGCCGGTGCATTCAGGGTTCATGCTTATCGCACACACTGGATCGTCACTACCAACATATTTTTGGTTTATCATGATGTAAGAGCAGTGAACAGGAGCAGGGCATGCTCGGGAGATTGAAACATCAGAGAAGGCGATCAGACGTAACCGAGGCTCAGATGTGTGTATTAAATACAGAGGATACAAACTGTGGGATTTAAATTATAGATACACAGAGGTGTGATGCTGGTTTTAGTAAGCATGTTCCTGTTTTCTTTTTTCAGTGTGTTGAAGCATTAATATGATGAAAATGTTGTTTGGTCATATTTAAGGAGAAACAAAGAACCGATTATTTAACACATGCATCACTACAAACGTGTGAGTGTGTATGAGTCAGAAGAATATACTGTATCAAGGAGTGTTGCACTGGTCTCATCAGCATTCGTTCCTGGAGATATTTTAGATTTGTGAATATTGATTTGATGACAATGATACCCAAATGAATCACAGAGTATCTTAGATATGAAAAGATGTGAAGAGCTAAATCTACTTTTACTGTCACTGCATCTGTGTGTGTGTGTTGGGTTTTTCTAGGTGATTTCCGTCATTTTATTTTGCTAATATAAATGTCTGCCACCGAACAGTGAGAGCTTCTGCTCAGTGACAGATTCTCATCGAGCGTGCCGCTGAGTACTCACACTGAGCCGAAGAATGAGCATGAGGTAAAGCAGCCAGAATATTTTTACATCTAATTCAGGGACAAGACTAGCCAACACTGTGCTGTGTGTTTTATGGTAATTAAGTGTTAGTTAGAGAGAGAAACTTGATTTCAGAAGTTGTATTTTTATGTTTAATAAAGAAAATGTGTGTAAAAATATTCTCTCTCTATTTTGTTTATCTATCGCAAACTCGCTGCTCACACACATCTCCCAGCTGAAACTCCAGAGAGTTGAGAATATATCGGTGTGTGTGTGTCCATCACTCACCATGCTCCTCGATGTAGTCGACGATGTGTTTCACCAGCGCAGGAACCTCGTGGCCGCTGATCGTGTGCGTGCGCGTCACCTCCTCCAACGGAACGCCGAAAACCCGCGTGGTGCTGGCCGAGCTCCTGCCCTCATTGCCTGGCAACGGAGACACGCTCTTCCTCATGGCCTCCTCCTCCTCCTCCTCACCACAACCCCGCCAAGACCTCACGTCTTCAGGGAGGGGAAAAAAAAGAAAAGCGGGAGGATGAAACGCTTTTTATCTTCAGTCAGTCATTCTCACAGTGCGAGCCAGAGAATGTTCAAACAAACACAAAGACTGATAACAAGAAAAGTGAAGCGACGAAGAGATCGTCAACCTTTCTACGACTATGGTTCACAAACAAAATGAGCGCACCCCCCCTAAACATACAGGAGTGACAGGTTTACACATTGTTGCATGTTTTTGAACTTCCCCAAGGAAGAAGAAGAGAAGAATGAGCAGCAACACTGTGTCACTGTCCAGCAAAGGTATTTACAACTGGTCCTGGGGCAGGTAGAGGAGGAGAGCAAGGGTATGTATTAAAGTGCAGTCTGTGCTTAGGAGTAAGTCTACTGTCCTACGACCTCTCATGCATGATCAGTGTTTCTAAAACTGTGAATTTAGGCTTTAATGTGAGTCATATTTACTGGGCCGGTGGGTGAGGTTCATTTTTAACTAAATTTAGGTTCTATGTTTAAAAAAATGGGCCGCTGCATTTGGGGAACCATCGCAGGAAGAGAAGGAGACAGATCGAAGGTTCAGGTGAGAGCGGTGGTGTCACACAGGGATTATGAAGCAGGTGTATGTGAAATGAAAGGGCGGCAAATAAAGCTGTATTGTATCAACTATTTATTCCCACGGAGACGGTTTTAAATCATTTAAACATGACTCAGCATGAGCCATAATGAGCTTCTTCTTTTTTTTTTTTTAACACTTGTCTGGTTACATAATCATCAAATAAAGGTTATTGCTTCAATCAAACATCCCTTCAGCATTACTTGACTCCTTAGCCGCCATGCACATGGGACGCTGTCACCGGCTGAGTGGAAATCAATGCAAAGCAAGCGACGATCGGCGATAAAGATTTCTGTTTAAACTTAAGTCAGCTGGTGAAAAATCTGACGTGTCCATTCTACTCATCGGGGGAGGAGGAACATCACAGTTAAATTAAAGAATA
The DNA here is from genome assembly GCF_000972845.2 of Larimichthys crocea. NCBI lineage: Eukaryota > Metazoa > Chordata > Actinopteri > Sciaenidae > Larimichthys > Larimichthys crocea. Next base: position 11,854,307 of record NC_040011.1, on the reverse strand, counting down.
TATTAGTTTTACTATTAATTACAACCACAGACATCTGTAGATGTAGATATCTTTTAAAATATTCAATCTTTTACACTGTTAAAAGTCAAAACATTCAGATTTCTAATTACATAATGGTGACAAAATTTACCAAAATAAGCGCGTACACAAACACGAAGCTGGTCAGACGAGATTTTTATGCTATGAGCAACCTTAAACTTAAGGGGTCAGCCATTCGCTCCTCCTCGGATTCTGCTGATAACCAGTTTAAAACCAGTTTGTCGTCGTATTTGTGTCTGTTACACAAGAGGACGTGAGAAAACAGCTGGCGGGGACTGCACATCTGATGTGAGCTGGTGTTAATTATATGACAAGATTCTGAAGAATGACAAAGAGCTCAAAAGGACAAGCTAAAAAATGACTTTGTAAATATTTTAAATATTCATGTCCGTGTGTGTGTGTGTGTGTGTGTGTGTGTACTCACCGTGTAGCAGTGAAAGTGTGTCCTATCCTCTCCTCCCCTGGCCTGTGAACCTCTGAACCATCTATGGCTGCTTCAGGTTGTGGCAGAAGATGAGCCGGTAGTTCCTCATTGACGGACCGCTAATCCCTCTTGCAGGATTCCTTTCTAGCTTCACTGAGGAGAGACGGAGGGAGGAACAAAAAAGGACGTTCGTTAATGACAGATTCTATCACTTCTGATGAATCTGCTTAATTATGCGAGAGAACAGATTTCAGACTACTTCAGTACGAAAGAGAGATAAAAAAGTATTTTAAGCAAATATTTAGGCTGAGATCACTTTTCTCCCCCCGGATGTCCGAGCTTCTGACTCTCTCTCCACCCGGCGGAGAAATCTCATTTGGCTGCGTGTATCCGCGATCTATTTTCCCTGTTCATGAATATCATTCATTATTACCAGAAACATAAACCATTAAATAAAATAATAAAACACACCCGCTGTGCTGTGATTCACACTGAACAAACAACTAAAAACCAAAACACGTTTGATTAATTAGAACGAACTGCAATGCAAGGGATTAATCCAAATAAATCAGGTCCACACTGAACCACATGCAAAATACTGTTTCACAAATTGTTCTCAGATGACCAGTGAGTCACTACAAATACAGCTAGTCCATCACATCACAGACTAACCATTCTCAACATCTTTATTCAAACAGTAGTTGGAGTTATGACATGATTTAGTAGCAGGACCTCCGTTTGGGCTGAAACCAATTAAAAGCTCTGAGTCGGTCTTTTAACGTTTGTGTTTCGAAGGCTTAAACCAGCTTCAGTCCTTCTCCTCTCTAATTGCATCTTCCTACTTTGGAGGCTTGAGATGTCGGGTTGTCCAAGAGTCTGCTGGAGGCAAGGACCAAACACAATAATTAAACTGACGCTGGTTATGCTTGAAAACTGTGCCATCATGTGTGTAATCGTGTGTGTGTCCTGCATGTTTGTGCATGCCCATGTGAAGAAGGATTCGAGCAAACTGTCACTTTGAATCTGTGTGTTTGTCGTGTGGTGTGCATGTTGATGATGTCGCTCAAGAAGCTCTCAAGAATGTGTGTGTGTTAGAGTATACACAAGTTGCGATGAAAGGGTGAGTGTGTGTTGGGGAGAGAAACTGCCCTTTGAGGCATTCCCTGATGAATTAGCAGGTCTACGAGGGAATATGGACGTTTGTCAAAATATTAAAAACACACTTTAGAGAAGAAGAGAAAGTGAGGAAGAAGAAAAAACACATTTAAATATTAAATATGAAATCGTTTATAACTGAAGTTATTTCTAAATGTTAAATGTAAAATCTGATTCTGCAGTACTGAGCAGGAAACATGCACACGCTTTAATATGCACACATGCATCTGGTCGAGCCTTGAGAGGTTTCGTCTCCCACTGGAACAACTCTCACTTCTGCTTTTCTGCTAGAATACACTCCTACTTCCTCCTCTCGTGTCCGTTCCTTCCTTTCATTCATCCTCAGCGTTACACGAGCCATCCGACCAACTTAGGTGGTCATCATCACCTCCAGGTCAAGAGAAGCAGAGAAGTAAATATGAGTGTTCCTTTTCATTTCTTTCTGCTTCTCTGCAGGTTTCTGTGTCTCTCTGCCCCAAAACCGGCCACCCAAGTCCAAAGTTCAATCAGCTAATATATTCAAGTATTTTTATGAGTTTTGGAAACTGTCACCTGGTAATAAACTCCTGTGCCGAGGTATGAAAGCTGGAAACTCTGCTAACTGCAGTCTTCAAACTGTTCAGATAAAAAGGAAAAAAAAGATATTTGGACTATTTTAGGTAGAAATGAAAACAGGGAGCCAAAAGTCATTTTCCATTGCAGTCCTACAGTTTTATCTGGTAGGAAAATGATCCACAGTTAGAAATGACTGACGCACTTCATCTTTGGCTTTTTTCTGTACAAATGTCACGGCCGTGTGAGGTGGGACAGAGATGACTCAGTTACTGTTTTTAGCGGATGTCTGTTTTTTCATTATGAAGACATTATAGGAGCTGCCACATACTTACATCAAACTGTGTTTTAAAGCTCCTTATGTAACTCCAAGCAGATGGCACCATGCGTTTCAATATTGATGGCTGCAAAGAGGCTGAATCTTCAGCTGGGACTGACGCTGGTCAGGCCTCTTCCTCATTTTTCAGTCAAACCTTTCATCTTCAAGCTGCTTTAAGAGGTTTTCTTGGCACGGTTTAATATTACTGGGTCACATTAGACCAATAAATTTGTATGACTCAACATGGAGGAAGCGTTCACTTGTGCCGAGTCATAGTATCACAGCATTTTTTTTTATAAGCATGATGATTCACTTTCATCAGAGCTGAATGAAATTCACCTTAACTCGAGTAAAACCACTTCATGTAGTGAACACACACATTGTTTGGCGTGGTGTGTGTGGATAAATATAAACTCAAGTGAACCTGGAAACACCTGAATCTCCAAAATTAATATTTGTCTCATTGACATTTTAGGAACTAACACTAATAACTCTTTTTTTTAACGTTTGATTTGGCCCCTCGTCAGCAAACATGAAGTACTCAACCTCATAATTCTGCATGTGCTGGATAACAAGCCAAACCATTTCCAGGTTTTCTTATTACTTAGGCTTATTAAAGGATTCAGCAGTCTTGTGTTTGCTCATAAAGATTGTGAGTCCTCTAAAGGCATTTCAGTTCAGCCGCTATTCTTTCCAAAAATCAACTGGACTGGCAGCGCCGGGTCGTAAGCCTCTTTAGAAGCTGGAGAAAATCCCACAATTGGAGCCTGAACGCTTGTGTTTGGTCAGAGCCTTTACTACCACACACCAGATGGTTTTGTTCTCTGCAGACTGAGTTGATTTAAAAACCTTGACTAACACATTGTGTTCAATAGAATTATTATTACAGGGCCTGAATAGCACAGCACCACAGCGCAGACACCTTTTGAGCGAAGGCGGTACTGTTACACTCTGGCGGGACACACACTATCTTTAACAGACCGATGAGGACAATGACACTTTGAGATTAAGGAACTCGGTGTTCCCAAAGCGGTGCCATGAAAACTGACCCTGAAAGGCCTCTGTAGTGAGGATTTGAGTCAGTAATGGAACGGTCTTGAATGTCCGTCTGTGTGTCTTAATCCCAGATATCATGCTTGGCAACCTCCTGCTTAACAATGAGGGACATTGTTGGAGGGGGAAACAGAGAAAGTTAAAGGCTAAAGGACCCGAGGGGAAAGAGGCCAACGGATAATATGAGAACACAGGGAAAAGTACTGCACTAAAGATCGAGACAGTAAAAGTCATGTTTAAAAAAAAAAAACCTCATTGCTTTCAATGAGTTGCGTTGACTCAGCGGTGGTGCTGGCGGAGGCGATTTTTGCCAAAATATGCCGTCATGCATCAAAGATGCGCGTTTCTGGTAGACGACTTTGTCATGCGAACCCGGTAATTCTGCCGTTCACACAGCGATCGTCTAGACTATATTAACCACCACATGATAGCTTTCCAAAGTTGCCAAATTATTTCCTAATATTATGAACCACTAAGGAGTGTTTTGGCATCTGACAAGCCTTCTAACTTGTGAACTGGTGACTCAAACTGGCATTTTTTAGATTGGATAAATTTTGTCTCACTGGTAGCTTCAGAAATACGTCCACACTAAGGCTGGAACCCAACCCGAGGCCGCTGCGGCAACGGCTGAGGCTTTGTACACAGTTTTTTATTTCAATATCTAAATGTTAAAGTATGGTGACCTTGTTATAGGTTCATTTTAACATATGTTTACTATCATGCTGCTACTGGATGCTTCAGCTTCCCTCCGGATCAATAAAGTATCTGTCTATCACTATCTATCTTTCACGCTCTATCAGGCGAGCTACCGAACAACCTTCTGGTTTTATAGCCCTAATAAAGACACTACACTATCAGTGCATGCATATTTGAAGTCTCGAGCTGAGCTAAATGCTTTGTTTCATTCTGCCGTAGTCAACCACAACAACGAAAGTAAAAGGCTGAAGAGAAAATAATTTCTTTGAACTTTTAAGAGAAACTAAAAAAGACATGGAAAGAAAGGAAAGAGAACACAGAGTGTGGACAGAAACAGACCTGTTTGGAAGTGTGCACCTATCCTAATTCACTCTTCCACAGCGGTGCCAGCAGTGCATTTAAATAAGCCGACCGTATATCAGATTTCAGTTGGTTTCTAAAAGCGGCACCTGCACACATCCAGAGATGAAGCCCGGGCAGCAGCGGTCTGCGGGGTGGCAGCAGTTCAAGCAAATGTCCTTTAACGGAAAGGTCAAAGGTTCAATACCTTGACCTGACCACTGGTTCACACATATATAGTCAACGAGTTACTGAATACTAAACACACGACAACAAAACACAAAGAAAAAGATGTTGACATAACATCTGCTGTCCTGAATAAGTTCAACTTTCCGTGTATGTTAAATATTAATTATTGAAAGAACTACAGCATATGTAAACAAAACCCTGCACTTCAACAAATGGAAGAGTACATTCATATTTCATACTGATAGTTTCATATGCATTACATATGAGAATAGAAAGCCTGCTATGGCTACTCTGCATACTGCCAAATAGCCTCAGCTCCATGAAAACAAAGCTTGACCAAAGAGAAGATGAAATATTCACGAGAGGTTCTGCATAAATCTGTGGATTTCCTGCAGCTTGCATCATGTTGTTACGTCCACCAAATAAAAAGAGATCAAAGCTGTTAAACTCAAACTGTCACGGTCACCCGAAATCAGACAGAACGGTCGAATCCTCTTCAGAAGTTAAGATCGATCAGATTCATGTGTCAAAGCCTAAAAAGATTAAAGTTGATGTAAATCAGCTGTGAAAACCAGAAGAGAAAATGTTCTCTGCTCACAAACAAACAGATCAGAACAAGCGTGAATACCTTCAACAAACAGAGACGAACCGTCTGAACTCGCCGAGCTCTGTCTGGCCTGAATCTCCACAGAACAATCAGCGAGAGAGAATGAATTTCCGCTGTCCCTATATTTGACTACTGTGTTGACTAATGCGTTGGGTCCATCCTGAAAAAAAGAATCCATCCCATGACCCTGACACAGCACATAACTTCCTTGTTACTCTCCGGTGTGCACGTGACCTGTCGCAGCTAAAGTAAACACTGAAAAGAAAATAAAGAAAACGACAAACAAGTGAGGATGAAGACAATTTGTAAAGGTCTGAGTGAGGGTTATATCTGCAGATACAAATCTCTCCCATCGTTCACAAAACATATGACTGAGATTCTTATCGGTGACTAATGGAATGAAAACAAGCTGTCACAGCATGTGTGGCTCTCTTTCAGTTCCTCCTCTGTCAGAAACACTCAAACAAATACCACTATCAGCAAACACCAGTACCTGATTGGATTATTGTTTGTCCTTTTATAGTGCTTCCTTTAGAGTTAACCACCCCTGAGACTGATTCATTGGTGCAAATTAACATAGGAGTGTGTAATCCAAGTCAGCTTGTCTGTCAAGGAGCCGTGAAATTCCACCATCACGGATGACGAGAACCTCAAAAAGACTGAAGAAATCCAGCATACTGCTGGAGAGAGAGTGCCTGACAGACCAGTTACTCAAATGTGAGATTTATGGCAAAGTCTGTTGTCACAACGCTGATTTGGTTCATTCTCCACACGGCTTCAAACCCCACCAGGAGCGTTTCAGAAGTGTTTTGCGCGTAAGATTTTGCTCAGATTTGCTCATTTTTCCTGGTTCATGTGCTTCTAAATATGCTACGTGATTAAACTGTTTCCCTTTTGGCTGTTTTTAGCAAACAGAAGTTTGCACTTTCAAGGACGCTTCTGAAACGGACTGCAGCGCTTCTAGTGGGATTTGAAACATTGACTAGAACTGCTGCGAGTAGTTCTGACGACCGTGGCATCTGTGCACTGTGGACTTTGGCCTTTACATTTACATTCACTCTGTCGGTTGGCTGTTCGCTAACATCTCCCCATCCTTTGGTGACCATGGGAGGCTACAATGTTTCAACATTTTCAAAGCTGTTCTATGTGCACATGGTAAAATTCTAACTTCTAACCTACTCATAATGCGTCACCTCATGGAAATTATGTTTTTTAAGTCAGTTAACCATTCAGGGTGACTTACAAGAAGCCGCCTAACAGGAAGTCTTTCGATAACCTGCTTCATATGAAGCTCATATGTTACGTTCACAGCTGTGTACTAAACACTGATAGGTGTGAGTGTTGGAAGTCTGAAGAATAAAACATTTGCAAATGAAATCCTGTGGTCTGAAACAAACCTGCACACAGAGAGGAAATGTAAACCCCCACAAACAAAGATGCACGTACACACACTCCTAATACACCCCGAGGGTGAGTGTGGTAAATGTTGACCTAAAACCTGCTTGTGCACATTTTAATGTGTGTACTATAACCAGCGAGCCCTCCAGTCTGACCTGTGGCAGTAAGTCAGTGGTATGGTGAGGTAAATATAAAAATACACAGCATGCAGTCGACATTGACACTGATCTTTAAAATAACAACACTTTGATATCCTGTAGAACAGTTTGCAGAAACTCAGGACCTGACTTACCGTCTCTCTGTTTGACTGTGGTTGGTTACTACGAAGAATTCTGGGTTGAATCTTGGAAGCTCAGCAGGGAAGGTGCAACACGGGTAATTTGAATATTCTGAACTTGATTAAATCAACCCGACTATGAGGCGTGAGTCACAATTCAAGAATCTCTTCTAATGAGGCATTCACACAATACGTAAGATGTGCCAACGCTGAATCTTTAACGATTTAATGTTTGAACAAAAGCTAATGCAACATCCATGTGAAAGAAAAACAACCTACACGAGACACAGTGTGGTCGGATGTACAGTCTCACTTTCACCTTGTTTGCTTGTCTGTCTATTGTTCTGTTTCCACAATGAACTCCATTAAATGTGACCTGATTACTGCTGTGTCATTTGTCAATAATTAGCTGACTTAACCATTTAACAAACCTGCCTCTGATTGGAGGTAAACAACAGACAGGTTGGACATTGGTGTGCCTAGCAGGAATCAGAGAAATTCACACTAAATTTGAAGTATATCTATGTAACAACAGCGTCACATCTTATAGGAGACGATCAGACAGAGGCAGACTCCTCGGTGTGTGGCGGGCAAAACATCTGCTGCGCCCGTGGAGTGGTGCTGCGTGCGCAACCGGTCGATCAAATATAATGAGCTGTTGCTGTGCTTCTGGATGAGGAGGGAAAAAAGCGCACGCCCCAATGTGTTTCTACTAGCTTAACACCGATTATTTCAGGCAAATCATTCAAATATTTTTGGCATGATTCATATTAATGCTTCCATTTAACGAATTAAGTCATTTAAGGGGTAAGTACAAGGAATCAAACCACTCAGAGAGTTGCACTGTGGGTCAATCGTGATGTCTTAGCAGGTCACATCAGGCCGGCCGATTCACGTGGTCGTGAATGCAGATGGATGAAAGGGAAAATTAAGAGAGGCGGCGTTATGGAGAGTAAAAGACGATAGAAAGCAGCAGGGAAGATGCGAGGTAAAGAGAGGAATCGGGAGGAAAGAAATGGAGGCGGTGGAGCCAGTGCGGTGCCCTTGAATCAGAAGCAGCAGTTCACTGGCCTAGCCTAGATTGGCTGCTCCTCCCAGGCAAGCCCTGTCAGTGATAAATTAATAAGCACATGTCTTCGGGGGGACGAGCTTTTTCAGGCCTTTCTCCTTCAGGCTTATCTCTAGAACTCCGAAGCAGCAGAACATTCCCCTTTATTTATTTTGACAATGTGGGGGGATAAAATGAACCATCCTTTTTTAAAACAAGACATTAATAATCTGTTCATCTAAAAATGAATTTAACTATTCAGTCTGAGTTTTCTTTGAAGGCTGGAGATCTGATGCCTTCCCGGAGGACATGAACAGAGCTACAGCTCGCTTCTCGTATCAATCCAGCATATCCTTGCTGCAATAATTAGTCAGAAAATTATTCTTTTAATCATTAATAATTGTTTGAAGGCATTTTTTATGCCGTTTCTTTGCTTTCTATGATTGTAAATGGAATATTTTTGGTTTTGGGATAGCCAGGCAAAACAATCTGAAGAATTTACAGAGTTATCTTATATTTTATAGACCAAACAATTAATTTATCAAGAAAATAATCTGCTAATTATTTCATAATGACAATAATCATGAGTTGGAGGCCTGGACTTCTTCCTATACATACTGTACAGCTTCACCACAGTGCATTATGCACCTCCACTGCCAGGGTAAAGTGTACCACTTAAAAGCATTTGCTGAAGGAGGTGGGAGTTTCTGTCGACCGGTGATCTTCCAGTCTCAAGCCTGCTTCACTACACTCCAGTTTAAAACCGTCGCCAACCTTTCATGTTTTTCTCTGCTACATTTTTTTAAAGGGTTGGCACGATACGGGCTGTGACACGGCGACAAAAAAAAATCCCGAACGCCTACAGTGGAAAACAAGTGCAGCTCTGTGTTGGCGACTGTAGGAGTGGAGCGTTTTGTTTGGGACATTTGCATGAAGTTTGCTTGGATCCTCTCTGGGTGAACAGTCATACAGCTTCTTTGTTTATGTGTAAATATCTGCTTGTTGACTCTTTAACAAACAAACAAGCTTGTGTTTTTTCCTGAAAAGTCGAAGAAAAGCTTCAGATTATGACCGGCACTTAGATAAAAGCTTACGAAATGTTGATGGTTGTGCAATTTATTTGCCTGTGGGTTTCACAATTTGCAAGTGAGCTCTATTTTTAGTGCTTGATCTTTAAGTAAAGGTGTGATAAAGGGGATTTTAAGCACACATTACACCCTCCTACATTTCTCTTGAATATTGTTATTCATAGGACTTATTCCGTCCCTAGTTCTTGTGCTGATTCATGCTCGCAGGCTTAAGTAACAAAGTTTTTCTGTGCACAGGACGGTTTGTGAGTGTGTAGTGTGGTGCAGGCTTTGTGTGTCTGAAACAACCAACCTGTGTCAAATGAAAACTACAAACGGGAGCTTCATTCAGCAAAGTTTCGCTCGTCCCTTGTGTCATGGAGGAACTCGTCATTTTTAACACTCGGGCTGCGATCACGCCAAATGTGTTGAATGAATTGTCTGTGCATAAATTAGGGGTGGAGTGTATTAATTCTGCCATCTGCATCATTCAGATCCTGTTTGTCATGTGTTATTTGATGATATGACATTATGGTATGGTAATAAGGTACATATTCTAGAAAACTGATGGAGAAACTGACAAAAAGTTGAGCAGCTGGAAGGGACGATAGGGGAAATCTAAGACCAAGAAGATCGAGGACGATGCTCAAACTCGAGACTAATCGGCCTCCCTGAAAAAAAAGGAGAGGGCCGAGACATGTGAAACTTTCTGGAAGATTGGCTCCCCGAAGATTTGGGTAATGAAAACCCAAAAAAAACAACAAGCAATAATTTGAATTAATTAGCAACATTGCCCACGACGTGTGTCCGAGATGTTAAAAGGCTAAAACAGCTACCGCACTATGAACAACAGTGCAAAATATTTAAATTCGTAAAGCCTCATGGTACTTGTCATCATATCTTCATTTAAAATAAGATAGCAGTGCATTACACTGCAGCAGAGGTGTGGCTTCAGCTGGATATATCTATTGTAAAGTCCAATCAACTCATTTGCCTTTAACTTTGTGACGTTTCTGTCAGGAAAATGAATAAAAGTCTATGAATAAAAGCTAGAAAACATGAATTCTTTATGGACTCTCTGTTTATTTAAAGTTACAGTCAGCTGGTTCTTTATTCCTCCCCGGGGCATAAAATGTGCACAAAGTGTGTCACTGTGATTCCCGACACAGAAATTCGTTTCACAGCCACATCTGCGCATCAGTGGATTAAGTGTGATCCGAACCAGCAGAGCTCGCCGGAGTCGCCGGGCCCGGCCTCGTCTGAGGCAACGACATTGAGCTTTATTGATTTAGTATTGATCTAAATCACGTCTCGCTCATGACTCTCTCGCTCCGTCTCATACTGATGGAAATTTCTAGAACACTGCACACTAAAACACCCGTCAGTATGCTTCTGCCTTTGCTGTATTAAAAAAAGATTCCTCTCCATCTGTTGCCTGTATATTCAGTACATGGCTGACGGCGCAGACGAGGAAGTGAGACTACGGCGGATCGATGAGGAAATCCCGAGCCTGCGGTTGTAGCTCATCGAATAAACCATCTTCGCTCTATTATGCACAGGCTGAATGAGACTCGATTAACGCGGGACAACTAGCTCGAGCGGGATAGTACAAGTCTTGTCATTTCCATCTGTGAGTGTGTGTGTCTGCAAACAATAGATGAAAACACCGGCTGTGAGCGTGCACTGACAAATGAGCAGACAAACAGTGACGGGGCAAAGTGACAAAGGGTTTTCTCACACACTGGACAGGAAGTGACAGCTAATTTATTTAGATTGTGGGCATTTAAAACATATAGTACAAGTAAACACTGTGCCAGATGTTACATGCATATAAATATATATCCTCAGATTGTCATCTGTATTTCTAGTCATTGTTTTTTGTTGCTTCATACAAAAAAAATGTCAAATTATACAGCGGCGTAGAGGCATACTAAGAATTATGCGCTGCGGTCTAATAATTACAGTAAAATTAACAGCTTGTCTTGCCAAAACTCTCCTGCCATCACCTAATGACATCCGTCTGGCATAGAGGAGATGATGTAAACACCAGCTGCAACAATCCCGTTTATCTCCGAGTACGCACCGTGGACTAGGGCCGGGAATAATTAATTCAAACTAGATGAACACATCCAGTTTAGATAGAGTAATGTGGATGGAATTTCCTATCAATCTAAATGTAATTTTGTATTCTGATATAGGACGTTATCTAGAACTCCTAATAGGAAAACTAATTACGGATAAAATGAACAGACGGCGACGTCTGTTTTGGGCGCTCGGTGAATTAAATACCTGACTGATAATCGAGGAATTTCTATCAAAACCCTGCAAATCTGACATTGTCACAGAGGAGTCCTGCTCACTGATTTGAAAAGTTGACTGCAATAACCAACTCCAACCATAGATACTAAAGGAACAACTTCCTTGGCAGAAAATCTCTCTGATTTGTGTCGACAACAAAAATTCTTTCATTACCAACAAACCTGCCGGTTATCTTCTGTTTTCTGTGGCTCAGGTGGAAGAGCCATGCAGTCCTGTCGACGTGTCCTTGAGCAAGACACCGATGGCTTGACGTCGGTGTGTGAATGTGTTTATGGGTGAGCGCTTTAAATAGGACGCACTTTATCAGTCTCAATGAGCAGTTGGCACCTTTGCATGGCAGCAGGAGTGTGGTGAGTGGTTGGTAGATCAGAAAGACGCTTTCTGAAGTTCATCCACTTAACTGGACTTAACTTATTAACTGTTCACAAAACAAGAACGTCTCGATGACGGATGTTTGTTTAGTGTCTGCAAATCACATTAATTGGTTTCTGTGTTTCTGTGAACAATTATGACATGGATCTGACAGGTGAACGTGCACCTGAATAATAGATTTAAGTATTTTTAGTGCAGTGATAGTTCTCTAGGATCTGAGGCCTTTTCTGTGATATTCATAGAGAAAGATAACAACACATGAATAAAAGATATTTTCCTCCCCTGTAGAAGCCTTTGTTATTTCAGCTGCCTAATGGACTATCTCCATTTACACAATCTTTGGACCGGGTCAGTGCCGCGCTGCGTGAAACCGCCTTCAGCCCATTTTGGCTTAATGTACATGAGAAGATAATGATCCAGGGCTTCTTGTTAGACACTGACATATCTCTTTCCCCCTGTGCTCTGCATCATGGCGCTTCTATTACACCTTGAAATTAGTCCAATTTATAAATATCAGCTTTTGTTCATTCTATCTTATCCTGCAAAAAGAGCAACAGGCTCATGTTTAATTATAAAAGCTAATCATATTTTGACCAACACAAAGTGAGCTTGTGATTTCCATACAGGTGTGAAGACAAGCAGACGGATTAAATCTGGTGAATTTCTGGCAGCGTGGGTCCAGCTTTAGAGAGATTTGGACCACATTTGGTTTAGCTTGGCACCCGTCCACCGAGTCTAAAACAACCACTCACTGACCTGGCAACAACAATCCCACACTGCAGGCGGCCTGTGTGGTTATGACACTGCTGCGACTGCTATGTGCGTGCGTGTTTTCCTTCCATAGAAAAACTATGGGTCGTCTTTCGTATCTCACACGGCGGGAGGTGGGAAAGTTTTGACACTGCTGGTATGTGCATCTGTGTGATCCTTCACATAAAAACGCTACAGGTCCTCTCACTGAGAATGAATGCAAATTAAAAAAAACAAAAGAACAAAAAAGAACGATGCAAAGCCTGCAGCGTCTCACTGATCTTGATGTTATAGTTTGTTCAACATTTAGAGGACGCCTGTTTTCAAATGAGCCCATCAGATTTTTGCTGGTAGAGAAGCATCAGGAAACGAGATAGGTTTGACATGCAACACACCGGCTGGAATTGGACCGGGGATGTTGTGGTTACGTGGTTCAGCTATCCGGCTCTGCCAACTAATTGTGCGTCTGCTGAAGTGTTGCACAGAGAGGCGTTTCCTTGAGAGGACGATGAAGTTCCAACTAAAACCAAATGCTATAACCTTCATGAAGGTGGATTTATTGCAGGGTTCTTGTATTGGACTGCTTTAGTTGAATTAGGTGGATCCAATACTCGCTTAGTACTCGCAGCCGAGTGTATTACAACATCAGTCCGAGGGATTTTACAGTAGCTGACTCAACAACGGTTTTACTAACATTTCTCCAACATCAGCATCACTGTGAAGTTGACCTTTACTCCAGCCGGTCCATAGACTATATGTGCTTTCTCTTACACAATAACCACCGCTGTTTTGGCAATAGGTTAAACTTTACTGAGCTACAGGACGGTTTATACATAAGCCGCACAGATAAGAGCACATAGATCATGTGGATTCTGCAGTTTAAATTTGACTTGTTTGAGTTGTTGTTGCTTCTGCTGAGATATGAGAGAGATTTTCTGGCTCTTTACATCAAGTCAATCAAGTTTCTCACTTAAATTTCCATTTCCTGGTAAAATCAGGAAAATTGGATAAACGCAAACTAAATAAACCCAACATCAATAATGTTGACTGACAACTTTTATTGTCAGTCAAAGGTTGGTTAAGTGACTCTGGAGAAACCCAATATCCTGATAAATGCTGTGATATTGTGAGAACCACAGCACAGCCAGTAATGTAACCGATGGTAGCTGTTGTGGGTTAGCAAACTGTCGCTAAAGTTGCTGCCAACAGCAGACAGCGACAACAACAACAACGAGTATAAACATCCGCAAACGAGCAACTTAATATTACTTGACGCACTAATCCTGGCTGGAATAACGAGTTAAGTGTTGTGTGGCTCGATCACATCCGCTTCGCATTGTTCCGCGTTTACAGGAGCAGCACGACGGCGGCAGACTGCGAGGAGACGTTTGCTACATTTGGAAGAAGTTTAATGGATTAGAATCACGTCACCTCGAGCCTCTAATCAAGTTTATTGTGCAGATTAAAAGATTTGTAATCGATGTGTCTGAAATGTGAAACAAAAAGAAAAATATAGTAATAAATGCCTTTTCTTATTGTGATCTCTGTCTGTCCGATTAACAACAAACTGTTTGATATGTCTGATGAAAAATAAAGTAATCAATAGGGATGTAACGATGCATCGTGACACGATTAAAAATCGGTACAAATGCGTGACGATTCGCATCGGTTGACGGAAAAAATTAATCGCGATTCTTTGCGAATGCGAGAGAAGTAGGATATGTTCTTTTTCTTCTTTTTTTTCTTTTCTCTCTTGGCTGTGTTTTTATTCATTAAGATGCTCCAGCTCGGCTCAGGGTCCCACGGGGTGCTTGATACCTGCAAATGCTTGCAATTTCAATCAGTGTTTTCAGGTTGTGACGAAAATGCTTGAATTCCTTGAAAATGTTTGAATTTCATTCAGTGTTTTCAAGGTTGTGAAATGCTGATTGAATTTCGTGTTTTGGTGTGAAAATGTTGATCCTTGAAAAATGCCTGTTCATTCAGTGTTTTCACGGTTGTGATAAATGTTGAAATTCCTTGAAAATCTTGAATTTCAATTCAGTGTTTCCAGGTGTGTGAAAATGCTTTGAATTTCAATTCAGCGTTTTCTCAGGTGTGGAAAATGCTTGAATTCCTTGAAATGCTCTGGAATTTCCACCATTGTCAGTGTTTCAAGGTTGTGAAAATGCTTGAATTCCTTGAAAATGCTTGAATTTCAATTTCAAGTTGTTTCAAGGTTGTGAAAAAATGCTTGAATTTCAATTCAGGTTTCAAGTTGTGAAATGCTTGAATCTTGAAAATGCTTGAATTTCAATTCAGGTTTTTCAAGGTTGTGAAAAGTCTGAATTCATTTCAGCAGTGTTTCAAGGTTGTGAAAATGCTTGATTCTTGAAAACTGTGAATTTCAATTCCGTGTTTCAAGTTATGAAAATGCTTGAATTCCTTGAAAATGCTTGAATTTCAAATTCAGTGTTTTCAAGGTTGTGTAAATGTGAATTCCTGAAATGCTTGAATTTCAATTCAGTGTTTCCAGGTTGTGAAATGTTGAATTCCTTGAAATGCTTGATTTCATTCAGGTTTTCAAGGTTGTGAAAAATTTCTTGAATTTCAATTCAGCGTTTTTCAAGGTTGTGAAAATGTTTGAATTCCTTAAATGCTTGAATTTCAATCAGTGTTTTCAAGGGTTGTGAAAAATGCTTGAATTCCTTGAAAATGATTTGAATTTCAATCTCAGTGTTTTCAAGGTTGTGAAAAATGCTTGAATTTTTGTGATGTCTTTTGTCAGCTGTTATTGCGCTATGGTCGTAGTTACCACATCCACCGTCACAAGCTGAAATACAAGCCAATTCACAATTAGTTAAAAAAATCAAAACAGTCAATCTACCACCATATGAATAATGCTAATTGAGACCATTATTATGCATACAGTGGCACCGTGCCCTTCCATCATGGCAAAACATAGTGGCTACCTATTTAAGGTGCTGGGAAAATGGAAAACTGTGCTTGAAGGTGCTTGAATTTGTTCATGAAAAAGGTGTGGGAACCCTGTGTGTGTAAATTCAGAATCACCTGGTTTTGACGGGTGTGTGTGTGTGTGTACTCAAACGTTTTGCAGACGACACACACACACACACACATCTTGTGTTACAAGCTGTAGTTTCGTTTTTTTCTTTTTCTCTCTTGGCTGTGTTTTTATTTCATTAAGATGCTCCAGCTCGGCTGCATCACACTGTGTCTGTGCTGGAATGTTCTCCCGATGATCAATCCTTGTTATGTGCAATTATTGTAGTTGGTCTTTTTTTAAAGGATGTGACACATGGCATCGGTTTCATTTCTAGCCTCTCTCTCCTCTCTCTCTCTCTATCTTGAAATCCTCTGCAAGTTACATAATCGTATGCACCAGATACTGACTTAGAAAGGATTGGGCTCTCCTCTAATGTTATTACTAAAGTACAAACAGTCACATTAATGTGCATCCTGACATGCATGCAAAACATTTACTCCTCGGTATTTCATTAAGCACATTGTGAAAAAGAAGAAACTGACGGTACAGTGCACGTCCGTCAGCATCAGAAACACTTTATAATCCCTGCAGGAAATTTTGTTACAGCAATCCTAAACGTAAGTGGAGATAGTAAGTGTGATGCAAGAAAAAAAAAAACTTAACAATATACACCTATACGATATCCTATTTTAAAACTATATAACACATGTTATAAATAAAACAGGTTGAATAAAAATCAGAATGACTTTATTAATCCCGCAGGGAAATGTTTTGTTACTGCAGCTCCCCAAACGGTAAGTGAGATAGTAGTAAAAAAAACCAAGTAACAGTGAACTATGCAGTATGTATCTAAAACTTATAAAGAAATTTGTCTTTGAGAGACTGTACAGAGATACACGATGTGATAAAGTGCTATGCATGAGCGAAAAATTTACTTATTTATTGCAAAGCCAGTTCGGATAGCTACTGGGCTTGACTTGGAGTGGTCTGATATTGAGGGAGGAGTTGTAGAGTGATGGCCACAGTAGAAAGAACTTGTCGTTTCTTGTTGGAGCATTCGGTGCCAGCCGTCTCTGTGAAGGTGCTCCTGAGTCTGTCCAGCACCCATGACTGGGTGGGAGTCATAGTCCAAGATAGCCCGACACCTTAGACAGCATCCTCCTTTCCAACACCGCCAGTCCGTGAGTCCATCTGCACTCCTACAACATCACTGGCCTTACGAACAAGTCTTTAATCCTGTTGGCTTCGGCACTTCAAAACGCTTGCCCCCAGCAACGCAACGGCAAAAGAAGTATAGCGTGGCCACACTCGACCTGATGTCGGCCAGTGAGGGTGCCCATGTAAGTTAGTATAAAAGTACTACACAGTACATTAATGTGCATCCTGGACATGCTATGCAAAAACTTTCATCCTCCTGTGATGTTCATTAAAGACACCTAGGGTGAGGACTGTGATAAAACCATAATAAAAGCGACCCAATTTTTGGACCAAATAAATGATCTTATTATGTAGGAAAAAAAAAATCTTAGGTGCTTCTTTACGCGAAACTCTCAAACAGTTTGTGTTCTCTTATTAAAACAGTGCAAACTTACATCTTAAACAAACACAAATTCATGACATATCTCCTTTCTTTAAAACAATCTCACAAGTAACTGCTGTGTAACTGGTGAACAGCTTGGCAATATTTCTTTTTTAAGATAACGTAAAACCTATTTCCTAATTTTAC
>NC_040011.1:11743914-11836981 GCF_000972845.2 Larimichthys crocea | reverse complement strand
ATGAAAAATAAAGTAATCAATAGGGATGGAACGATGCATCGTGACACGATTAAAAATCGGTACAAATGCGTGACGATTCGCATCGGTTGACGGAAAAAATTAATCGCGATTCTTTGCGAATGCGAGAGAAGTAGGATATGTTCTTTTTCTTCTTTTTTTTGCACCGACATGAGCTTTATTGAATTTAGTTAATTGAGCTAAATCACGTCTCGCTCATACTCTCTCGCTC
The DNA here is from genome assembly GCF_000972845.2 of Larimichthys crocea. NCBI lineage: Eukaryota > Metazoa > Chordata > Actinopteri > Sciaenidae > Larimichthys > Larimichthys crocea. The sequence continues at coordinate 11,836,752 of NC_040011.1, read as the reverse complement.
CGTATCATACTGATGGAAATTTCTAGAACACGGCCACACTAAAACACACGTCATTAGCTTCTGCCTTTGCTGCATTAAAAAAAGATTCCTCTCCAAAATCCGTTGCCTGTATAGTCAGTTACATGGCTGACGGCGCAGACCGAGGAAGTTGAGACACGCGGATCGAGGAGGAAATCCCGAGCCTGCGGTTGTAGCTCATCGAATAAACATCTTCGCTCGATTAATGCAAAGGCTGAATGAACTCGATACGGGAGGGACAACTAGCTCGATCGGATAGTACAAGTCTGTCCATTTTCCATCTGTGAGTGTGTGTGTCTGCAAACAATAGATGAAAACACGGCTGTGAGCGTGCACTGACAAAGGAGCAGACAAACAGTGACGGGGCAAAGTGACAAAGGGTTTCTCACACCACTGGACAGGAATGACAGCTAATTTATTTAGATTGTGGCAAATTTAAAACATATAGTACAGTAAAAACTGTGCCAGAATTTTAAATGCATATAAAATTATATATCCTCAATTGGTTCATCTGTATTCTTAGTCATTATTGTTTGTTGCTTCATACAAAAAAAATGTCAAATTATACCAGCGGCGTAGAGGGATACGAGAATTAATGCGCTGGGGTCTAATAATTACAGTAAAATTAACAGCTTGTCTTGCCAAAACGCTCCGGCCCATCACCTAATGACAATCCGTCTGGCATAGAAGGAAATGATTAAACACCAGCTGCAACAATCCCGTTTATCTCCGGTACGCACCGTGGACTAGGGCCGGGACTAAGTAAGTCAAACTAGATGAACACATTCAGTTGAGATGGAGTAAGGTGGATGGAAATTTTCCTATCAATCTAATGTAATTTTGTATTCTGATAGAGGACGTTTATCTAGAACTCCGAAAGGAAAACGAATTACGGAGAAATGAACAGACGGCCGACGTCTGTTTGGGCGCTCGGTGAATTAAAATACCTGACTGAAATCGAGGAATTTCTATCAAAACCCGGCAAATCTGACATTGGCAGAGAGGAGTTCCTGCCTCACTGAGTTGAAAGTTGAACCTGCAATAACCAACGCCAACCATGGATACGAAAGGAAAAACTTCCTGGCAGAAATCTCTCTGATGGTGTCGACAACAAAAGTTCCCTTTCATTACCAAAAAAACCTGCCGGTTATCGTCTCTGTTTTCTTGGCCAGGTGAAAAGCCATGCAGTCCTGATCGAGTGTCCTTGAGCAAGACACCGAGCGACAAACTGCTCCTGATGGCTGTGCCGTCGGTGTGTAAGGTGTTTTAGGGGTGAGCGCTTTAAATAGTACGCCACTTTATCAGTCTCAAGAGCAGTGCACCTTTGCATGGCAGGCAGGAGTGTGGTGAGTGGTTGGTAGATCAGAAGAGCTTCCTGAAGTTCATCCACTTAACTGGACTTAACTTATTAACTGTTCACAAACAAAGAAAACGTCTCGATGACGGATGTTGTGTTTATGTCCTGCAAAATCACATTAAATTGGTTACTGTTTCTGTGAACAATATGACTGGACTGACAGGTGAACGTGCACCGGAATAAGAGATTTAAGTATGTTGTAGTGCAGTGATAGGTTATCTAGGATCTAAGGCCTTTTCTGTGAATATTCATAAGAGAAAGATAACAACACATGAATAAAAGATATTTCTCCCTGTAGAAGCCTTTGGTAGTTCAGCTGCCTAATGGACTATTCTCCATTTACACAATCTTTGGACCGGTCCAGTGCCGCCGCTGCGTGAAACCGCCTTCAGCTTTGGGCTTAATGTTACATGAGAAGAGAAGGATCCCAGGGCTTCTTTTTAGACACTGACATATCGCTTTTCCCTCGGGTGCTCTGCATCATGGCGCGTCTATTACACCTGGAAATTAGTAAAATTTATAAATAGCAGCTGTTGTTCATATCTATCTTATCCTGCAAAAAAGAGCACAGCGCATGTTAATATAAAAGCTAATCATATTTTTGACCAACACAAAGTGAGCTTGTGATTTCCATACAGGTGTGAAGACCACGCAACGGATTAATCTGGTGAATTTGCTGGCAGCGTGGGTCAAGTCGTTAGAGAGAGTTGGACACACATTTGGTTTAGCTTGGCACCCGTCCACCGAGTCTAAAACAACCACTCACTGACCTGGCAACAAACAATCACACTGCAGGCGGCTGTTGTGGGTATGACAACTGCTGCGACTGCTATGTGCGTGCGTGTTTCCTTCCAAGAGAAAAACTATGGGTCGTCTTCGTATCTCACACGGCGGGAGGTGGGAAAGTTTTGACACTGCTGGTAATTGCAAGCTGTGTGTCCTTCACATAAAAACGCTACAGGTCATCGCACTGAGATGAGGCAAATAAAAAAGAACAAAATAACAAAAAAGAACGATGCAAGCCTTCAGCGGCTCACTGATCTTGATGTTATAGTTTGTTCAACATTTAAGACGCCTTGTTTTCAAATTAAGGCACCATCATATTTTTTGGCTGGTAGAGAAGCATCAGGAACGAGATAGGTTTGACATGCACACACCGGCTGGAATTGGACCGGGGATGTTGTGGTTACGTGGTTCAGCTAATCCGGCTCTGCCAACTATTGTGCCGTCGCAGAAGTGTTACACAGAGAGGCGTTTCCTTGAGAGACGAAGAGTTCCAACTAAACGAAATGCTATAACCTTCATGAAGGTGGATGTATTGCAGGGTTCCTTGTATTGGACTGCTTTATGAATTAGGTGGATCCAATACTCGCTAGTAACTCGCAGCCGAGTGTAGTACAACAGCATCCCGAGGGATTTTACAGTAGCTGAACTCAACAACGGTTTTACTAACATTTCTCCAACATCAGCACACTGTAGAAGTTGACCTTTACTCCGCGGTCCATAGATATAGGTGCTTTCTCTTACACAATACCACCGCTGTGTTGGCAATAGGTTAAACCTTACTGAGCTAGCGGACGGTTTATACATAAGCCGCACAGATAAGAGCCATGGATCATGTGGATTCCTGGCAGTTTAAATTCGACTTGTTTTGAGTTGTTTTGTTGGCTTCTGCTGAGATATGAGAGAGATTTCTGGCTCTTTACATCAAGTCAATCAAGTTTTCTCACTTAAATTTCCAGTCCTGGTAAAATCAGGAAATTGGATAAACGCAAACTAATAAACCCAACATAATTAATGTTGACGGACACCTTTTATTGTCAGTCAAAGGTTGGTTAAGTGACTCTGGAGAACCCATATCCGGATAAATGCTGTGATAGTGTGAGAACCACAGCAACAGCCAGTAATGTAAACCGATGGTAGCTGTTGTGGGTTAGCAACTGTCGCTAAAGTTTGCTGCCCAACAGCAGACAGCGACAACACAACAACGAGTTAAACATCCGCAAACGGAGCACTTAATATTACTTGACGCACTAATCCTGGCTGGAATAAACGAGTTAAGTGGTTGTGTGGCGCGATCACATCCGCGTCGCATTGTTCCGCGTTGACAGGAGAAGCAACGGCGGCAGACTGCGAGAAGACGTTGGGCTACAATTTGGAAGAAGTTAATGATTAGAATCCACGTCACCTCGAGCCTCGAATCAGTTTATTGTGCAGGATTAAAAGATTTGTAATCGATGTGTCTGAAATGTGAAACAAAAAAGAAAAATATAGTATAAAGCCGTGGCTTATTGTGATCTCTGTCTGTCCGATTAACAACAACGGTTTTTGATATGTCTTGATGAAAATAAAGTAATCAAGAAGGGATGTAACATGCATAGTTACACGATTAAAAATCGGTACAAAATGCGTTGACGATTTCGCATCGGTTGACGGAAAAAATTAATCGCGATTCGTTGCGATGCGAGAGAAGTATGAATATGTTCTTTTTCTTCTGTTTTTAAAATTAAGAAATAGGTTACGTTATCTAAAAAAAAGTAAATATTGCAAGACTGTGCAAGTTAACAGCAGTTTTTACTTGTGAGATTGTTTCTAAAGAAAGGAGATTTCCCATGATTTTTGTTGTTTTAAAGATTAAGTTTGCCTTTTTAATAGAGAACCCAAACTGTTTGAGAGTTTCTGTAAAGAAAGCACCTAAGATTTTTTTTTTCTACAAATAAAAAAGATCATTTTATTTTGGTCTCACATTGGGTCTCTTTATTTGGTTTCACAAGTCCTCTCCCCTATGTGTCCTTAATGTAACATCACAGGAGGATGTAATGTTTTTTGCATGCATGTCAGGATGCACATTAATGTGGACGTGTGTACTTAGTAATACGTTAATGGCACCAGCCACCCTGGCCGACGCAGAGTCGGGTGGTTGGCCAGCGCTATCTTTCCTTTGCGTTCGTGCTGGGGCAGCGTTTGAGGGTAGCCGAAGCACAGGATTAACAGACTTGTTTCGTAAGGCCAGTGAGGTTGTAGAGTGCAGATGGACTCACTGACTGCGGTGGTGGAAAGGAGGATGCTGTCTAAGGTGTCCGGGCTATCTTGGACTATGACTCCCACGCCGCTAGGAGGTGGCTGGACGACTACAGGAGCACCTTCACGAGAGACTGCTGGCACCGAGATGCCGCCACAGAGAAACACAAAAGTCGTTCTTACCTGTTGGCACCGTCTCTACACTCCTCCGCAAGATATCAGACACTCCAAGTCAGCCCAAGTAGCTATCGAACTGCTTGTGCAATAAATAAGTAAGTTTCTCATGCATGCACTTGCCACTTTAACAATCAGTGGTCTAGCTCTGTACAGTCTCTCAAAACTAAATTCTTTATAAGGTTTTAGATTTACATACTTGCATAGTTACTGTTACTTGGTTTTATTTTACTAATATCTCCTTACCGTTTGGGAGCGCAGTAACAAAAACAATTGTCAAGCGGGGATTAATAAAGTAGCTGCTGATTTTATGCAACTGTTATTTATACATGTTGGTAAGATTTGTGTAAAATAGGATATTGTAAGGGTGTAAATATTGTTAAAGTTTTTGTTTTCTTGCGATCACTTACTATCTCACTTACCGTTTTAGATTGCTGTAACAAAACGATTTCTCTGCAGGGATTAATAAAGTCTTTCTGATGCTGATCTGACGTGCACGGTACCGTCACTGTTCGTCTTTTTCACAAGGGTGACTTAATGTAATATCACACGAGGATGTAAATTTTTGCATGCATGTCAGGATGCACATTAAATGTGACTGGTTTGTACGTAGTAATAACTTAGAGAGAGCCCAATCCTTTCTAAGTCAGTTATCTGGTGCATACATGATGTAACGTGCAGAGGTTTTCAGCAGAGAGAGAGAGAGAGAAGAGAGAGAGAGGCCTAGAAATGAAACCGATGCCTGTGGCACATCCGTTAAAAAAGACTCACTATCATATAGTGCCATAAACAAGGATTGATCATCGGGAGACATTCAGCCAACCAGCACAGTGTGAATGCAGCCGAGCTGGAGGCAAATCTTAATGAAAATAAAAACACAGCCAAGGAGAGAAAAAGAAAAAAACGAAACTACAGCTTGTAACACAAAATGGGTGTGGTGTGTGTGTCGTCGAAACGTTGAGTAACACACACCACACACCCGTCAAAACAGGTGATTCTGAATGACACACACAGGGTTCCCACACCGTTTTCATGAACAAATTCAAGCACCGTCAACATCAGTTTTTCCATTTTTTTCCAGCACCTTTAAATAGTGTAGCCTAACGAGTTTTTGTGTTTGCCATGAGGTCATGGGCAGCGGGGCCACTGTATGGTCTATAACATGGGTCTAATTAGCATTATTTCTAGGGTGGTAGATTGAATGTTTTGATTTTTAACTTAATTGTGAATTGGCTGTAGTCCTCAGCTTGTAAGCGGTGTAATTGTGTAACGACATAGCGCAATAAACAGTGAACAAACAGACTCACACAAATTTCAGCATTTTCACACCTTGAAAACACTGAATTGAAATTCAAGCATTCAAGGAATTCAAGCATTTTCACAACCTTGAAAACACTGATTGAAGTCAAGCATTTAAGGAATTCAAGCAGTTGCACAACCTGAAAACGCTGAATTGAATTCAAGCATTTCACAACCTTGAAAACACGGAATTGAAATTCAAGCATTTTCAAGGAATGTCAAGCAGTTTCACAACCTTGAAACCTAATTAAATTCAAGCATTTTCAAGGATGCAAGCTTTTTCACAACCCTTGAAAACACTGAATTGAAATTCAAGCATGTTCAAGGAATTCACGCAGTTTCATAACGCTTGAAACCTTGAATTGAAATTCAAGCATTTGCAAGAGGCAAGCATTTCACAACCCTTGAACACGCTGAATTGAAATTTCAAGCTTTTCACACCTTGGAAAAAGCTGAATTGAAAATTCAAGGCAGTTGCAAGGAATTCAAGCATTTTCACAACCTTGAAAACGCTGAAATTGAAATTCAAGCATTTTCACAACCTTGAAACACTGAATGAATTCAAGCATTTTCAAGGAATTCAAGCATTCCACAACCGTGAAACACTGATTGAAATTCAAGCATGTTCAGGAAGTCAAGCATTTTCACAACCTTGAAAACGCTGAAGTGAAATGCAAGCATTTTCACAACCTTAAACACTGAATTGAAATTCAAGCAGTTTCAGGAATTCAGCATTTTCACCACCTGAAAACACTGAATTGAAATTCAGGCATTTTCAAGGAATTCAAGCATTTTCACAACTTGAAAACACTGAATTGAAATTCAAGCAGTTTTCACAACTTGAAAACACTTTGAATTGAAAATTCAAACATTTTCAAGGAATTCAAGCATTTTCACAACCTTGAAAACACTTAATTGAAATTCCAACATTTTAGGAATTCAAGCACCGTGGGAACCCTGAGCCGAGCTGGAGCATCTTAATGAAATAAAAACACAGCCAGAGAGAAAGAAAAAAAAAACGAAACTACAGCTTGTAACACAAGGATGTGTTGGTGTGGGTGTCGTCTGCAAAACGTTTTGAGTAACACGTACACACACACACACACACACACACACACACACACACACACACACAACACACCCCGGCAAAACCAGGTGATTCCTGAATTTACACACAACAACTATTAAATAACCGTGACAACTAAAAAAAATAAAGAGGATCTGCTCAGGTTTGAGTCGTGACAATGCACTAAAACTCATAAAATTTAAAATATCTAGTCCGAGTTTAGCTCCGCAGCCACACCGAGGTGATGGAGCTGCTCCCCCCGTTTAGCAGCCGTTAGCAGCCGTTAGCTCGCCGTTAGCAGCCGTGAGCCAACGTTAGCATCCCCCATGAACACAAACGGAAGAAACCGTGACACTTCACTTGTTTCCCGCCTTAAAATCATAAAAACACCGACTAACAGGGTTGGGTTAAATCAGAAACAACTCCAACACGAGATAATATTACTTAATTAAATTAAACAAGTAAAAAAAAAAAAAAAAAAACAGCCGTTGGTTAGCCGTGAGCTTAGCGTCGTTTTAGCTCGTGCACGGCAGGCTAATCTACGGAGGTAGCTTACCAAGGAAGGGGGTCAAAGCAGAACAGGAACGCGGGGGCAAGATTCATCAATCTCGGAGGGTTGGGGTGGTTGGTTTTTCTTGTAGCCGACCGACACTCAAAGCAGGCGCTGGAGCTGTCGTCGGGAACATTGCAAGAAGACGCTGATATAATGTAGTTCCTGTTGTTTAGTCGGACTGGCTCAAGATGCCGTTTTGCCAGCTCGTTTGCTTAGCGAGGCTGTCTCCACACACACACACACACATGAACACACAAACACACACACACACACACGAACACACACACACAAAAAACACAAAAACACAAAAACAACCCACCAAAAATACACACACCCTCAAGGGACGAACCTGCCAAATACCGGACACCGCCTCCTTCACTGTGAACACAGCGGGAGACGCTGCCAAAGACTGACCCCGCCTTGGCAGACTGTGCGAGGCAGCTGACTGAAGACATGCACAAGAAAGGGTAAAGAAGGATAGATAGATAGATGATGATAGATAGATTAGATAGATAGATAGATAGATAGATGATAGATAGATAGATAGATAGATAGATAGATAGAATAGATAGATAGATAGATGATAGATAGATAGATAGACTTTATAATATAAATATAATATTAATATAAAAACAAACTTATACAGAATAAAAAATATCAAAAGAGGCAAAGTAAAATTAAATATAGTGTACAAAAGCATAGATATAAAAACAGTTTGGCAGTGTTTGATTTAGTGCAAAGGAACAAAGGAGAAATGAACTTTATTTATCCCAAAGCTGCGACAGTGCAGCAGCAGCATTACAAACACTTTAATTTAGGTAGACATGCGTTAATTATCAGTGATAGATAGATAGAGGTGTTGCAGCCACAGTTATAAGTGTTAGGCCACAGATTTGTACAAAAGGCAGGAGGTAGATACAGTATAACTAGAATAAAGTCTGCGGGGAGGAAGAAACATCTAGTTTCTGACCAGTAAATAGAAATATAACAAACTCCCTGTGCAGTAACTTGTGGCAAAAATGTGCACGTGCAATATTTTACTAAATTATCAAGAAACAAACACAATTCATGTAATACACTTTATTATCAGGGCCTCAGGCGTCATTATTATGCTTATAAGTCACAATAGATAGATTAGATAGTTTATTGATCCCCAGGGAGATTCAGCATCCAGTAGCAGCATGAGACACAGTAAACATACATAGAAAAGAGAAATAGAGCTAGAAATAGAGAAACAACTAAATACAATTAAATTAGAAGGTAGAATACTATACATAATAAAATATCAAAAAAGCAATAGTAAATTAAATATATTGTACAAAAGCATATATAACAGTTTGGAAGTATTGATTTAGTGCAAAGTAACGAAGGAGAAATGACTTTATTTATCCCAAGCTGCGAACAGTGCAGCATTACACACAGTGACAACATAAGAATGAAAATATAAAGAACAAACTATACATAATAAAATATCAAAATAGCAATCGTAAATAAAATATATTGTACAATATATTGTGATCATGTTGTAGTGTCTTGTTCATGTCAACCATTGCTATTTTTTTTTATTATTATTTTTGTCCATTGCTATTTTTTTGTTCTTGTTTGGGTTTTTTTGTTTTTTTTGTTGTTGTTTTTTTAAGTTTATGTTCTACCTTAGTACTTGTTTTAGCACATTCTACTTTAGTACTTTTTGTAAATATGTACACTTGTGTTTTCCCTCCTTGACTATTTTTTCACTGCTGTAAACAAGTGAATTTCCCCGTTGTGGGATAAATAAAGTATTATTTAATCTAATCTATCTAATCTAAAAGCATATATAACAGTTTGGCAGTATTGATTTAGTGCAAAGTAACAAAGGAGAAATGTGCAGTGTCTGTAAATAAGGTAATTAAATAAAGAGGACTGGAAAGCAAAGTATCAAGAAGGAGCGTTTAACAGTGCAACACACAAGAGTTGTTACAGAGAAAAGGCTCCTCGAGGAGCTCTAACAGTTGCTTCTTATACATTGTTCAACAATGGGCTGTCTCGGACACCTCCACACTGATACAGATAATATCACAACATTCCTTTAGTTGGTTTTCTGCTCAATAACGAGCACTATATTTTATATCCACATGGTCCTCCCCTAGCCTGTCTCTCCTGTCCTTGTACTACTAATTTATAATTGTCTCTCCCTGCCAGCTTCAGTGAATCAGAAGCCAACTAAGGGAGGTATGCGAGACATACAAACGACAGGACACACACACACTATCTGTATGAGGTAAAACATCTGCACCCCAGTATAATCCTATAATTTTTATAACAGAATATAATGTAGTTTATTTGTTTTACTGCTTATGCATTACTTCTTTTAAGGATGAGGGAGGTGTTGGGTAGCACTAGGGGTTATGAGGTTATTGTCTCCTTTGTTTTGTTTTTTTATGTTTGTTTAGTCAGGGATATATTCTATTTATCTATAAGAATCAGGTATATCTAAACAAGCTGCAAGGAAGCTTGTTATTGTCACTCATTATTTAAAGAGAAGGGGTGGGAGTTTATAAGTTATTCTTCTTCTCACTCCTTTTCGAATATGTATTTCTATGTTTAAATGTTTTGCCTTATTTTTATTTTTGTTTGCATATTCGAAATAAACACTTCAATCAATCAATTAATCCAGTCTTAACTGATTGTATACATGCAGCAGGTATTTAAATATAGGTGGAAACAAACACTTGCAATTTATGTTATACATGCTTTATTATCAGTGATAGATAGATAGAGTGTTGCAGCCACAGTTATAAGTGTATAGGCACAAGATTTGTACAAAAGGCATGAGGTAGATACAGTATAACTAGAATAAAGTCTGAGGGGAGGAAGAACATCTAGTTCTGACCATGTAAATATAAATATAAACAAACTCCCTGTGCAGTAACTTTGTGCAAAAATGTGCACTGTGCAATATTTTACTAAATTATCAAAGAAACAAACACAATTCATGTAATACACTTTATTATCAGGGCCTCAGGCGTCATTATTATGCTTATAAGTCACAATCCATATACACAGATAGATAGATTAGATACTTTATTGATCCCGAGGGAGATTCAGCATCCAGTAGCAGCATGAGACACAGTAAACATACATAGAAAAGAGAAATAGAGCTAGAAATAGAGAAACAACTAAATACAATTAAATTAGAAGGTAGAATACTATACATAATAAAATATCAAAAAAGCAATAGTAAATTAAATGTATTGTACAAAAGCATATATAACAGTTTGGAAGTATTGATTTAGTGCAAAGTAACGAAGGAGAAATGACTTTATTTATCCCAAGCTGCGAACAGTGCAGCATTACACACAGTGACAACATAAGAATGAAAATATAAAGAACAAACTATACATAATAAAATATCAAAATAGCAATCGTAAATAAAATATATTGTACAATATATTGTGATCATGTTGTAGTGTCTTGTTCATGTCAACCATTGCTATTTTTTTTTATTATTATTTTTGTCCATTGCTATTTTTTTGTTCTTGTTTGGGTTTTTTTGTTTTTTTTGTTGTTGTTTTTTTAAGTTTATGTTCTACCTTAGTACTTGTTTTAGCACATTCTACTTTAGTACTTTTTGTAAATATGTACACTTGTGTTTTCCCTCCTTGACTATTTTTTCACTGCTGTAAACAAGTGAATTTCCCCGTTGTGGGATAAATAAAGTATTATTTAATCTAATCTATCTAATCTAAAAGCATATATAACAGTTTGGCAGTATTGATTTAGTGCAAAGTAACAAAGGAGAAATGTGCAGTGTCTGTAAATAAAGTAATTAAATAAAGAGGACTGGAAAGCAAAGTATCAAGAAGGAGCGTTTAACAGTGCAACACACAAGAGTTGTTACAGAGAAAAGGCTCCTCGAGGAGCTCTAACAGTTGCTTCTTATACATTGTTCAACAATGGGCTGTCTCGGACACCTCCACACTGATACAGATAATATCACAACATTCCTTTAGTTGGTTTTCTGCTCAGTAATGAGCACTATATTTTATATCCACATGGTCCTCCCCTAGCCTGTCTCTCCTGTCCTTGTACTACTAATTTATAATTGTCTCTCCCTGCCAGCCTCAGTGAATCAGAAGCCAACTAAGGGAGGTATGTGAGACATACAAAAGACAGGACACACACACACTATCTGTATGAGTTAAAACATCTGCACCCCAGTATAATCCTAATTTCTATAACAGAATATAATGTAGTTTATTTGTTTTGCTGCTCATGCATTACTTCTTTTAAGGATGAGGGAAGTGTTGGGTAGCAGTAAGGGTTATGAGGTTATTGTCTCCTTTGTTTTGTTTTCTTATTGTTTAGTCAGGGATATATATTCTATTTATCTATAAGAATCAGGTATATCTAAACAAGCTGCAAGGAAGCTTGTTATTGTCACTCATTATTCAAAAAGAAGGGGTGGGAGTTTATAAGTTATTCTTCTTCTCACTCCTTTTCGAATATGTATTTCTATGTTTAAATGTTTTGCCTTATTTTTATTTTTGTTTGCATATTCAGAATAAACACTTCAATCAATCAATTAATCCAGTCTTAACTGATTATATACATGCAGCAGGTATTTAAATATAGGTGGAAACAAACACTTTAATTTATGTTATACATGCTTTATTATCAGTGATAGATAAGGGGATGGGGTAGATACAGTATAACTAGAATAAAGTCTGAGGGAAGGAAGAACATCTAGTTCTAACCATGTAAATATAAATATACTGTGCAAAAATGTGCACTGTGCAATATATAACTAAATTATCAAAGAAACAAACACAATTCATGTAATACACTTTATTATCAGGGCCTAAAGCATCATTATTAAGCTTATAAGTCACAATAAATAGATTAGATAGTTTATTGATCCCGAGGGAGATTCAGCATCCAGCAGCAGCATGAGACACAGTAAACATACATAGAAAAGAGTAATAGAGCTAGAAATAGAGAAACAACTATATACAATTAAATTAGAAGGTAGAAATATTAAATGTATACATGTTTGGTATTTATATTTTTAATTTTTGAGCCTGTATGTCTATCAAAATATGTTTATTTGCTATCTAATAAACCTGAGATATAGTTGGTGTTTTGTGTTAAGTGTCTTTACACCACTTAAAAAACATTCACACGTTTGCTGCAGGTTTGACTGTAAATCTGAAGATCCACTAACCTGCTTTTTCTGTGTCTTTCATCCCCGTCTGACTGCATTCATCAGCTTTGCTCAGTCGCCAAAGCGATAATTAAAGTACAGGTTAATGTATCGATAATATCCTGAAAGTGACGTTTCATCACAGTAAGTGCTTTAACCTTTAAATGTTAAGCATGTTCTATACATTATGTATAAAGGATCAGAGGTCATTTCCCCCCTCTGCTCTACCTACATTACATTAGCATAGTCATCGAGTGTGCATGTAGAATGTGTAGTTGGACACCTTAATTAGATCATTCAAAGTTACCTTATCAATATTAAACCCACTTGGTTAAACTGAAATACACACTGCTATCATAAACTTTTCATCCATATATTAACTTTGAGTATTATTTATGAAACCACAGTCATGCAAAGATAGTGTTATAAAAACTAAAACTATTATCATCACTAGGCTTCTTCCAGTATTATAACATCCTTTATAATACTGTGTGTCTCCTGCACGGTCTGCCATAAATCAGCTGGTATATACTGACACCTGGTGGACTGCTTGTCCCACAGCATGTTAGTTTGTCTTCCCCTTTTACACGTTAAACACATGTTAAAAAATGAATCAGAGGCAAACATGAGCTGCTCTATAGACACTTTATTGCTGCTTTTATTGTTTTACACTCAGTGGAATGTTTAACTGTGTTTGGTGGGCTGGTCCAAACACTCACCCTCCCAAATATCTGTTACCAAACCAAGATTTAAATAGCAAAAAAAACAACAACTATAATGCAGTAATACAATATACATGACACTATAAACTCTCTAGGTGAATTCATCCTCACTAACATATAGGCTATAGTGGTCCATTTACAAAATGCTTCTTTATATATATTTATATATAAGATATAAAACAAGAGTAATGCACATTCTTCAAAAGGTAAAGAAAATGTGGTGCTTTTGTATATATATTTATATATATATGCAGATGTAGTGGTGAGTGAATTCTGTTTGGTGGCAACAAAACAACACCCAGCAGTCATTGTTACAAAGTGTATCCACGGCATACAAAACACGTCTGACAGTATTGTTCAGGAGAGATAAGATAGGATAAGAATACCCGGGCAGGGCTGCAGGAGATGGTGAAATCATGAGCAGGACGAGTTAAATGCCTGCCATATATCTAAATATATGCTGTCATGTGATTAATGAGTATGTAGACAGAAAGTGTGATTCAGAATGATGGAGTTTTCAGCCGAACTGTCTCCTTTTTAATGCTAAAAGACGTAACAACATGCTCGATTTCCTAATAATCTGTATTCTTCTCATTGTCAACAAATCCCATGATCTCATATATCTTATTCCTCCACACTGTAGAGCTCCAAACACACCAATGAGCCACGCCGTTGCACCGGTTGATGTAGTTCTTCATCACCATAAACTGTAGTTTATTTGGTAAATACTCCAGAACTCCAAATGTGTATTAATCCGCAGCTAAAAGTAGTCCCAAACAAACACAAGATGTCGTCTTGTTTGAGTGACGTTTGCTAAAAACTACAATGCCCAGTTGTTTTAGGAAGTTATTTAGTCGTGACCTGTATTTAAATATTTACATCTTAGACAGGTTAGGCAGGTTTAGACATGAACTGAGAGACACATTGTTGATTTGATATTTTCATGGGAATTTGTTGAACACTAACAAAAAGGCAAAATATCACTTCATCTCTGAGGAGGCTATCATCTGTAGTTATGTTGGCAGTTTGCATGAGATATCGCTTCATTACACATTTATTTCAAGAGGTGGAGCTAAAATATCTTTCAGCTAGTGAAAATATATAACAGAAACTCATTTGTTGATGTAAACTGCAGACAGTCTGACTTTCGTGGTGTGTTTAATCATCATTTTTAATGATCTGCGATCCACAGACTGTAGCGTATGTAGGAATGGCACAAATTAACTATTTGTATATGCTTTAATATCTATTGAAGCTACACACCCTGTCAGTTAATTCAATAAAATTTTACAAAAAGGGTGTTGCAGCAGACTAATGTGTTTGTTTGACACATGTGACTTGCGTGGACAGGGTAAACACACACACACACACACGCACACACACACACACGCACACACAGTGGTAGATCTCCTCTATCTGACTGAACAATAGAAACTTCTGTATTACATGTAACCGCACACCTCTCCTCTACAAATCCAGAGAATCTGATCCTCTGAGCGCCTTTATTCATCACTGCATTTTTCAACTACAACCACTTAAAAAAAAAAAAACTGCATTCTACTAATATATCTATCAGATTGAATACAGAGTAGAGAAAACTTTAACAGTTGAAACACCCACGCTGTTTTCAAAGGAAGTCTGCCCCTTTTTCTTCAAAATGACACATTCTTACACATTCTTCACTTTGAAAGAAGCCTAAAAGCCAAAGCAGAAGAGAAGTCCCTTTAAGTAATAACTGAACAAACCTACAACTGTTTGAACACAGATGGTGGTGTCTTGTCCACTATTCGACAAGTATAACTACAGTTGTAAAGACTGGATTGGTGAGTGAACTGTAACTAGACCGATGGCCGACTAAAACGAGCTCACCAGCTTATATACGAACTAAAGATATCTCTTAATGTGCTCGACAGATCTCAGGCAGAAGAGGGAGAAGTACTGTTTGATTGCAGGTTACATCTTGTACTTCGCAAAAAACAGTCCTGGTGATACTGGCGTCTTTTTTTTTTTCTCTTTTCGTTTGTCTCACTCGATCCACGTGTGCTGGTCAGCCGAGGTTTTTAGGCTTCGTACACCCTGAGGAAGGAAGGAACAAAAGTTAATCTCTGTTTTCACTCCTTTGGTTGTTCCCTGAAGGACACAGGTTTAATCACTCTGTAACCCATAGAGTCCCTGTGGAAATGTCCTTTCACACTCTGCAAAACAATGAATCTCTGCCCCCTTCACAGGCCTTTTGTCTGGAGCTCGCCCTGACCCGTGACCTCCCCATGATGGCGGTAAAGTGAGGGGTGAAATTTCAAAAAATCAATGAAGTTTCACAGACAAACCACAAGATGTGATTTACAAATGTAGGTTGTGTGCATCATGGGTGTGCTCGACAGTCAAGTAAGGGCTACGGAAATCTAAGGCTGACATAAACTATGAGGCTTTTAGTGTCACTTAGTAAATCACAAACCTGCAATAACTCATTTTTGGCCACATGGAGGCAGCAGAAACAGGCTGAGTCTTCCACTGATATGATGAAAGAGTTTGCAAACAGCCTTTTTATGCAACTAGTTCATATACAGCAACATTATCATTCATTTGGAGTCACGTTTATATTCATAAGTGTTGCATAATCATAAGCAATATCAATAATAAGCTTATTTTGCTAACTGCATTTACCAGAGCTAACTAGAAGAGCCAAAATAAAAATATGAATTAAATTAAAGGAGCAGTGCGTATGAATTAGTGGCATCTAGCAGTGTAGTTGCTGCTAGTTTGAAGGAGAAACTGTGGTGGCTGCAAAATGTACTAAAAATGCGAAAGGCCTTATTTTGAGCTTTAGTTTGTCCTTTCTGGGCTACTCTAGAAACACAGCCACATCTGTAGATATAAAAGGCTTCTCTAAGGTAATAAAAACATATTTTTAGGTGATTATAAACTAATGAAAAGATAGTTATGCATATTACATTCTATTTCTGCCATATTCTGTACATAGAGCACCTTAAATCTGACACACTGGACCTTTATAGCTCAAATAAAACAAGTCTAATGTCTTATTCTGTTAATTAAGTTAATAAGATTTATTACCTGTGCTTGTCTTTCCAGATGCGGAACCATTTGACCAAGTTCTTGGTGCTCTGAAGTTTGGGATGAAGACAATACTCCTGCCCTTTGAACCGAGCCACGTTCTCCATCGTCACGCTGAGAAGGAAAGCAAAGAAGAAGAGACGAAAAAACAACAAAGAAAAACACACGTTAGAAAGTCGAAGAATCTAATACTGTAAATACATAGATTAACATATTGACTGTCCAATAATTTGATTACGAAATACTTTCATTAGGTTGCACAATATGTTGCCTTCAAGCGTTTGAGAGAAGGTTGGGATCAACTCCAGGAGCCAACCTGCAGTGTGACTTTTGTATGAAATTCAATGGTTGAATAGAGTAAAAATAGCGATTCGGGGGCTATTTCAAACCATCTGAAAGCCAGTCTGAGTCATCTGAATAGAGACCGGCCAAGTTGTAACACATTTTACCCTATTTCTGCCCCAAATTTGAGCTTCTATTCTAAACCGCCCTCAATAACATTTCCGCGGTTAAATGCCCCTCTCGATTCAAAAGATCAGCTTGTGCGAGGCGGCCGGTTATTTGGCAATGGACTAATATTATGGAGCTGCCACTGAAGAATGTGACATCTAAGCTCATTGAATCAATTGGTCTGTCTATAACCCTCTACATAAGGCAACGGTAGAGACAGTCTGCCTGCATGTGGCATATTCACACCAAACAAGAGAAATGTGGGAAAAAACACCCACCATGCCATCGGGCCTCTCCATCTCCTGACACACACTCAAAGGCTCAGCAAACCATGAATGTTAAACGAGTTGACTACAAGAGAAAAGACTCGACTTCTCAATAAAAACGCCGCATTCAACAGAAATAAAGATTAGATTAAAGAGTTTTGCATCTGTTTTCCTGCTCATTCAGTCGTCACTTTGATTGGCCATTGAGGTTTAGTCGGGCAGCTGTGCAAGCTTTGTTATGGAAGAACTGAGCTTTGAGTGTGTTTGACACCTTCATGTGTGCATGCCAATGGATTCATATCTGCAAGGCTGTGAAGAACGCACCCTGAAACTTTAGGAGAGGTGAAATCTGACCAAATTATTGTTTTAATTTGAGCCTCAGTTCCTCCTCATTATATTTCACCTGGGAAACTGAAGTGCAAAGGCTCTATTAATCAGCTAATATGTTAAGAAAAGGTTCCATCAGCTCAGGAAACGTTGCAAGAAACAAAGAACAAAGAGAAAAGAAGCGATAGTAGCGTAGTGTATTTCCACTTTCCACTGAAAACTGCAAGAAAAACACAGAAAGAAGCACCAATAAGAAAAACAAAGAGTGATAGCAATAAAAAGAGGGTGATAAATGACATGAAGGTGAAAGAATAAGATGAAGTGGACATAGAAGCACTTCATGGACAAGAGAAAGAAAGACGAAATGGAGAGAGATTCGGGGAAAACAGGGACATTTCGGAGCTCTTAGCGTATGTGTGTGTGGTTAGGAGTGGTCGCTCTGAATGCCAAACTGAGCGCTGTAAGCCAAACTGCCACAACAAATGCCAGAGGGGGGACTCTCTCGCTCATTTCTCTCCCTACTCTCTTTCTTTTCTGTGGCTTTCCGGAGCCCGCTGAGGCTCATTTTTCATTGGGCACCAGCGGCTGGTGGCCCCCATCTCATGCTAATAGAGCAGCCTTAAATAATGGCTGTAAAACACACTCACACAGAAACAGACCTGTGAGTCGATGTAGGCCAATTCTAGTGGCTCTCACAGTGTTTGTGCATTCACACACATACATATACACACATCACCACATACTGTACACACATAATCACAAGTTTTGAAACACCTTTAACAACGTTATTGTGACTTTTATATGAATCTAACGTGTGCACAGACAAGATTCAACCTTTAGATCAGCTTACTCCAGTTACTTTACTGGTTGGTCACATTAAAAACATTAAACATACAACTAATGATTTTTTTTCAATTTAAATTCATTTCTTTTATTAATTGACTCATAATTTCATAAGAAATGTCAGAAAATAGTCAGATTAAAATAAAATACCCAGTCCAACATCTTCAAATTGCTTCAGATCTTCAAAACAAATACTTAACTTTAAGAAACGTAGCAAATCCTCATGTTAAAGTAACTTAACCTTGCACATTTTACAGAAAATTTGCTTTAATAGAACTGCTGCAGATTAAGTTTCTATCCATTAATTGAGCAGCAGACTAATTGTTTCAGCAATGACACGACTGAAATGTATGGGATCCTTTTGTCTTTTAGTTCAAATTTTAGTGCAATTTATGTGGTGTTACTGTTGCTATCCACCCAAATGTCCAAACATATAGCTATAGAAGCAAATACGAACCCAATCCAATCAGATTTTCATGAATCATTACAGTGAAAACATCTTTTATTTTAAATTAAACAGTCAAATTTGACCATTTTTCAGTCAAAACATCTCATTACTAATTTCATCAAACTTGTGGCAACATTGCATCGACTTACATTTATTAACTGGAGGTTCTGAAGCTATTTTTGAACCTTTATTTGAAAGATGGAATGGAGAGAGGGGGGGGGCGATGTACAGCAAAGGGCCAAAGGTTGGAAATGATCCCTGGGCTGCTGTGGTGAGTTAATAACCACTAAACATCAAATCTGACACCTAATACTGACTTGCATTTTTACTCCTGAAAGGCAAAACATCACAGTGTGGCTGTGTTAAAGTGCATTCTCTGTGTGATATTGTCATCTGCCAGCAGGCGGCAGCAGAGTTTGCGCCTCCACTCCTGGGGGAGACTGACAAAACATCCCCATCTGGTAGTCCCTTCATGTCCCTCTGACACAAAACTTCAAATGAATTCCTCACGGAAATCGCAGCTCACGTTACGAGCTATGTTGAGACCCGATCCCTGAGAGCTGGCTCGAGATCACAGTTTAAAAAACAAACAAACTTCATACTGTATAATGTAACTGTCTGTGTGAGCGACACAGACTACTTCTGAGGGTGTTTGGACCCCCTTTAGGAGGAAAGACCTACTTTCATAAACATAATAGCTGACTGTCTGCTCGAGCTGAGATCTTCTGGGTCAAAGGTCAGATGGCAGAGAGAGAGTAGGTGGAAGGATCAAACAGACCCAGTCAACTTTCGAGGTTTTTAAGTGAGCGTACACATTTTAAAAGAGATCTTGTATGAAATAATACATGCAGACAGATACACTGAAAGTTCTGGAAGGTTTTGGAAACCTCGTCTCCGCTCCTGTCTGCGGGGTGTAATTAAATCATCAGTTTAATATCATGCTGTTAATCCTCCTAAGTGCTTTAAGCACAGATGACAGGATGTTTTGATGATAGCTCCACGGCTGCCAGATATTTTTATGGTATTTTGGAAGACTGTCATGGCACAGTTACAATTGTATATCTGCGTGTTGGGCAGGTACAAATACTGTGACAATAGGACTCTTAGCAAGGAAGAAGGGAAGGAGAAGTAGAAGATAGAAACAGAGGATAGAGGATAGAGGGATCAAGGAAACAAAGGAGGGAGAGAGGGAGACAAAATGAAGCTGGAACTCACAATATCATCTTCTCTTGGCAGTACGGGTGTTTGGGTTTGATCTCCAGCTTCTGTACATCCTTGTATCTGATCTTTGGTCCTTTTCTGGTGCACCTACACTTGTAGGCTGTTGAGAAAAATCAAACACACTCATGTCAGACTGACTTTAATCATCAATGAACTCTTAACGCTGGATATTTACCGGGTGTGACAGATTACTCTCAGAATAACCTCCAGCTATGAAACTGACGCAGACGTCGAAGAGATAGAAACATTAATTCTTTGTGATTTGACAGCAAACTGGCTCTGAATCAGACTCCAGTTTATCTTTAAAGCGCACACACTGACACACTGGATTACCAGTGCCAATATTTAACTCGGCTGAAACACAAACACTGTTTGTTCCAGTCAGCTCCTTAAATCATGAACCAATACAACACGGTAAATGTTTTAAACACAGATTAAGTCGCGTTTAAACAGAATAAAAATAATAAATAGATTTTAACTCCAGCTCAGTTTAGTGGAGATGATTTATGGACCCACACCAAATGACAGAGAACCTGTAGCTTCAGCAGGAAGACACTAAGCAGATGCATGCACTGACAGTCTTCTTAAGCATCTACACGTTCATCTTCCTGAGGTCCACGCTGACTTCACGCTGCTGAGTAAAGGAGGGGGAAATGAGTTTTGCTGGGTTGTATATTTGCGATGGGAGGTGATGACCTGGATAGTCCAAGGTTTCCCTCATCCATCACCTGCTATCTCCTGGTCCTGTCCTCACCGCCGGCCACTAAATCTGTCACAGGTCCCACAGTGTTGCCAGCACATACACACAGAGACACACACACACACACACTGGACAACAAGAGCCAATAAACCGTGGACATCGAGGTTCATATGGAGATTTTGATGGAGGTAAACGGCTTCAACGCTTCAGGCTATGGAAAGAAACAGGTCTCCTTCCTAAAGACACCTGATTACTCATGTATATGTAGGTGATGACAATAATATAATATTTTAATATAAGCTGATGGCGATTGGTTTGCAGCAAAACTATGTTTCTATGAACTATGAAGCGAAATATGCTTTCCAACGAGCAAAGACAAATAACGCCACAGAAAAACAGAGCTATCCAGTTTTTCCTAACAATTTATCATTCCAGGTCAGATTTGCAAGATTTTTCCTTAATTTTCAAATAAAATCTTATTGCATAAATTCCCTCCAGTCCTCCAAACCTCCCTCCTGCTTCCACATGGCCCCACGAACATTGGCTTTTAAATGATCTCAGCTACATATGGTGAGCTTCACTTGTCTTGCCAGACACACACAGTCCCAGAGTGTTGTTCAGGGTGGCTTGTGAATGCCAACTTAAGGCTCAGGATGAGATCAGCTTTTTAAACCACACTTGCATTCGTAATTGTGTTTTCATGGATATGAACAGGTGAAGATCAGACAGGCAGTATGTGGCACATTGGGGATGTAAACATACATTTTTTCCCACTTACACTCACACACTTTGACTTAATTGTTGTTTTCACACTGTGTGATGGAGATCTGGGGATCTTTGACACCAACTTCACTCATCTTTCACACAAACTCTGGATCATTTGCACTTAATTCCCCACATCCTTCCCCTCGTGCACACATAACACTGCAAATGTATCCACCTATTAATTATTATTCAAGTTACATCATCACAGCTCCAATGCAAAAACAACCAACTTGTAGAAAATAATTTTTAAAACATGTATTAAGTTTACCTTCTGCGCTCAGGACGTATAAGGCCACCACTAACAGAAGGAGCACCGCTGTGCACCGATGCATGTCTTCACAAGTTAAGCAAAAATGTTTTTTTCCTCAAAATCCGAGCTCTGCAAACGGTCACACAAAAAAACAACCAAACTCTTTCGAGGCACAAATAAAATCCACTTGCAGAAACTGAAGGGGCAGTTTTGGCTTTTCTGCTTTTTTTTTTTTTGGAGTCCCTTTGAGCGCGGATCCGTCTGTGCGTCCTGAGCGCTTGGATGAACCTCCAATCAGTCGTTTAGCTCTTTCTCTCTCTCTTTCTCTCTCTCTCTCTCTCTTACTGTGAAGAGGCAGGCAGCAGCTCCCTCTTTTAAAAAGCAGCCCGCTGTCCCCTTCTCATTAATATGCACAGCCAGACAGCGAATCAAACACTTTGTGGCCTGCGAGGGAGAAGTGGAGAACATGGAAAGGGAGGGAGGGGAAGCGAGAAAATACACCAGAAATACAAATATTGTTTACCACGACGAGGTGCAGTGACGTCTGAGTTGTTGTTTTGGATAATGTGAGGCTGTCACTGTAACCTTTCAGCTTCTGACCTGACACAAAACGTATGAGATGACTGGAAGAATGATCACACAGTTATGAGTTTGATATTTCTATGAAATTCTGTGGTGACCTTTGTGCGTCCGGTTATGTGGGTCAACACCTGAATCCTTCAAGTCCTGCAACAGGTCTTTAGATAGTTATGATATGGTTTGTTTGGAAAAAGCAGAGGTGCTGGAAATAGTTTGGCTACATGGGGTTGTCATGGCTACGGGAAAAATAAATAAATAAAATAAAGTCATAACTATAAAAATCAAACAATCCAAAGGTTCGGCTACGAGTGAGGATCAAGAGACAACTTCCATGTCTGTGAATTGAACATGGACGTGCCAAAACCTGCAGTTCCTCTAACGTCCACTTGAGGCTGGCTCCAGAAGTGAGTCAGTCTCCATAAGTCCCCATGTCCAAATGTCCAACTTCACAGCAGAAATAAACATGTTTACAGCCTGGTACAAAAAACAGTTTTGGTCTCTGTAGCTAATTTCCCCGTTCATGACAACTGTACTGAGGGTGAATTTATATACAAGTCACCTGTTCACATTATATTAAGTTATGCAGGATTAAGAGCTTGATTGACAGGTTTGAGCAACCAGGTGTCGTTCAACCCACCTCAGCTCCACCAATGCTCATTTATGGATTCACCTGGAGGTTGTGGAGGAATATCAAGATAAAGACGGTCTAAAACATGGACGTTGTATCCGTGACGTCACCCACAGCCCACACTCTTCATAATGCATAAGTTAAAGTGTTAATATAATTTAAATTAGACTCAGTTTTAGTCTTTTCTCCGTTCATGACAACTGTACTAAAGGAATCAACATACTGTATATATGTATATATTTGGTAGCCAATATGTGTGTACTCTTTGATCGAGATAAATTACAGATATTGTGAAAATACACAACAGAAATTGTTCATCTCACTTGCTGATCCTCTGTTCTGTTCTGCTGATATGAATAAATGCAGCCATTGTATCTGGAGACGTCATCAGACTGAACCACTGGCCTGTAAGAGATAGCCCTGAGAAGAAGGTCTGACCCCTCCCATCTGGGACACTGTGACCACGGGATTAAACCAGAATTCATCACTGTCCTGCATCATGAGGTAAATGCTTGTGTGTGTGTGTGTGTGTGTGTTTGTGTTCACCTCCCTGCCATGAATACTGGTGCAATCAGCTCCCGTCATCACTCAAACCAGTGGCCATGAAATGTCTGTCTGCACCATGGACCTGCGTACACAGTTTGTTCAGAGTGGGTATCTCGTCCCAGCATGTACGTCTGTACAACGTGTGACTCTGCAGGTTACATGCATGTGCAGTCTAGACTGTATGCAAATAAACTGTAAATCTATCTTAACATGCTCTCAGGAGAGGCTTTTAAAAACCCTCCATGTAACTTTTCTACCATAAAATACCAGATGGGTACGATCTCCTGTGAGAAGAAAGTAACGCTTTACGGCACTATGTCACACACCACCAACTATTTCACTGATTTAGGAAACTGGGTCATATTTTATGGAGAAACTGTCCGGGCTGTGACCTCAGAACACCAGAGGAGTGTCAGCGTTTGGACCACCAGGAAGAAGAGGAGGTTTTCAGGCCTGAGCCACAAGAGAATGCTGATGGGGAGCGGAGCCAGTGTCGTGTTAGAACCGGAGCTGCCCAGGAACCGGGCTCAGCAGCCTCTATGGACGCAATGGCAGAGGCGAGGAGAACGAAGAGGACGCTGACGGAGGAAGCTAAGAAGAGAAAAGGAGAGAGTGAGCGAGCAAGAAGCCGCCGGACAAGAGTAAATGTGGGACTGACTTTTAGTGGTTGGTGAGAGCTTGGTGAAATAAAAGGCTGAAAGACAGACGCCGAGCTGGGCTGACTGCTGCTGGACTAGGCAGTGATATCAGCTGCTGCTTGATCATAAGTCATGCAATCAGAACAAATACACATGTGCAGCTGTCTGTATTTACCACAGTGGGCTTACACTATGAAACTTCTGAAGAAACCAAGGAGTCTGGTCTAAACTTCCATCCTTCCTTCGGCCCTCTGGTTATATTGTAAGCGACAGTAGGACGTGACGCCATCTGCCCTTTACAGCAAACCTCGACAGATGAAGACGTACGTGACCCCTGCAGGACATCGACGCTGTGTGAATCCATCTCACATCCGTCTGATCTCAGGATAAAAGACGTCGGCGAGCTGTCTGTTCCAGTCTTCAGCTGAAGTGACTGATAATCAGTCAGACATCTTTGGTCTTCATCCATCAGATCACTTCAGCTTCACTGAATTACAAAGAGAAAAGACAATGAAGGCCGTGATAGGAGTTAAGTAAGTTGAATGAATTCGGCCAAAAGGCATCTGTCTTGAGATGACGATGAATGTTACATCATTTGTCATCGTTAATCAGTCAAAGATGACGGTGTAGAGACAGGTTAGGAACATTTCTTTGGTTTATTTAATGATCGCTGACCAGAACCTCACTGAAAATATCTCATCATTGTATTTGCTTGTGTTTATTCCTATAAACATTAAAGGAAAAACACAGTAACAGTAATGGAGAATATAATTAGCCGACTCTTACCAACGTTTTTAAGAGATAGTATCATGTGGCTGGAGTCAATTTTTAATACAAATAGTCAGTAATGAAATTTGAAAACCCTGAAACAACCCAACCTTTTCTTCTGTCTAATGAACCATCATGGCTCCATGAGACGAACTCAAACATACAGAAGCTAAAACTGTCACTGTAAAGTCTCTGTGGATCTTTTCTTAGCCATGTTGCTACTTGTACTAGCTACAGATTTATAGTGCCGAGAGGATGAATGATGCCCTGATGTTTCCTCTAGCATCACCACGAGGTTCAAATTAGTGAAATGTTTGAGCTGTTGGATGGTGGAGGACATGTATCCCCTCAGGATGAACTATAATAACTTTGGTGAGCCAGAGTTTTCCACTAGCAGCACCATCATCATCATCAGGCCATTGTCCAATACTTTGGTTTATGGGGCACTGCAATGGTGCAGTGGTCAGTAGTCCAAAGACATTTGGCCCTCCCACAGTCTAAAGGCATGCAGGTTAATTGGTTAATTGACTCTAAATGAGATGAATGAATGGTTCTCCATATGCCAGCTGGGATTGGCTCCAGCCCTTGCGACCTTGATGGAGATGAAGCAGTTGGAAAAAAAGGCTAGATGGACGAATAACTAATGACAGGCTGCCCTTTATTGTAAATGACCAAATGTTGGCATACTAACACGCTAAGATGGTGAACACGGTAACATTATACATGTGAGCAGCTGACTCTCAAGGCACGGTCTCCCAGAGCTGCTCAGCACGGCTGTTTGGAAAAATTTGGCATGACAGAAGCTGGACGTTTTCAACCATTCATCCATTACTGCGAGCTATTCGACTTCTCCTCATGCTCCCAAACATTCTCACATGGCATTATGATACGAAACTTTGACGTACCAGTAATTTAAAATAGAAAACATAATATAAATCCTTTTGCCAGCCTGAGGCATCACTGTGAATTTAATTCTGGCACTAAACGCTTCAAACTCTGACACTTTTTTCCTTCACTTGATCAAGTCAGACAGCTGTTTTGTGAAAGTGTCTGCCAGCCTGTCTGGTCCATCGCTCTGATTCTTTCAACATGACTGAATTCATCACAAAGTGAAGGACTCTGTCTTACACACACACACACGTCTTGTAATACACAAACCTGGACTGTTTGCTCGATTGTAAACTCCATTTGTCTCTGCGATCTAACCTGCGCTGCGTCTAATGGCTTTTAGTGGACTTGGCAGCGGCGTGAGTGCGGACCTAATTCACGGGGGAAATCGTACAGTTTACCCCAAAGTCAAACATGGCAGAGGGTGTGTGAGTTTGACATGATATGTGCTACAAGTGTGTGAAGAGACAGGGAGTGCTTGGCAGCATCTTGATATTTAAATACAGAATAAAGTCGATTTTTCAGGTTGTTTATAATTAAAATCACCTCAAAACAGCCTCCAAATTAAGTGTGATGTGAAATTGTTTTAATAGTTAACGAGAACATATCAGACTTGACATGCAGGCAGGTTGTACACGATGCCAAAGATACTGTTATGACTTTGGTAAAAGTTTAACAAGTTGTTTCTGGAAAAACAGCAGCTGCCTCTTTTTTTATGCCAGAATGAAATCCAACAGATTTATTCTGATTTATTAAAGTTTTGGAGGCACACAGTGTTCTGAAATTAAATGTTCTTGCTTGGCAAAGTGATGTTTAAGTCATTTAAATGGTGATGCATACAGTAGATACGATTTGCATTCCAAAACAAGTCCAAATGATATAACATTATTTGTTTTTTCCCATCAAAATAATCAAATTAAATCAATTATTTTAAATAAATATACTTTTTTTTTTAATTAGGACGGCCAAGTCTCTAAATATACTGTATATGTAATACGAGTCTCAAAAGAAAATATAATATTTTTACAAATAAATGTCTCATATTTGATATAATCAAATATTTGAGTTTTAAATTGAACCGTTTAATTTTTTTTATTTCTATAGCTCCAAATCAAAGCAGAAGTGATCCCATGACCCTTTCTTTAGCAGGTTTACACTGCATTCTTTATGAGCGACGGAGCCGAGCAGAGAACTTTCTTTTAACAAGCAGAAATCTCGAGCTCATTGGTCCAATCAACTATGACTTTCTGGACGCTGTCCTTGTTTTGATTTTAAAGTCAGAATAACAGCTGCTGTTATAAGAAGTAAAAAAAAAAAAAAAACTTCTCTGTTTTCATTAAAAATGGATTTTCTCTGAGGACATCGAGGCCTGAACCTCTGAACCTCAGAGGGTCGACACCCGTTATTAGTGTCTGTTGAAGTGAAGCTGAAGTCACTTGTGAGGGTCGCTTTGGGGTCAAGACTGGAGGAGTAGGTGGGTAAGTGATTGTAGCAAACAACTCCTTCTATAACAACTCATCCTATGTAAAACAAAGTACCATTAAAATGATACAATACACATTTTAGCATAGATAGACGCCCAGTATCTATTGTAGAAGTCTAGTTATTTGCAGGTTGCACTTAGGTTTGTCTGGGTTTCCTTCAGGCGCCCCTGTTCCCTGCAAGACTCCAGAGACATTAAGAGAGAGAGACAGCTCTGACATTTGCAGGCAGACAGACATGTAGACAGACAGGTGCTGCATGTAAGTGCAGGAAATAATGAAGCTTTCTACATGTTTGGGTAGAATGCAGGCGTGTAGTGACACGGCATGCTGGGAAACAATTACTGCCAATGATAGGATGTTAAGGAGCGCTAACAGTTTTTCTGTCTCGATGCAACAACCCAGTGAAACCAGTATACTCCACTACAACAGTCCTGTGGGTGTAGCTCAGTGTGAGTCTGAGCAGCTGATGGACAGACAGACAGAAAGGTATGCAAAAAGGCAGAGAGACAGGCAGGTGTGTGGAGGGTGAGGCTCACAGCCCTGGGGCGAAGATGTAATTGCAGTTTAAACTGTCGTGTTCACATCAGGCTGTTTTCATAAATTTACAGCCAACAGGCTAAATAGTGATGGATTAAGAGTGAAGGCAGGACTCCCTCTTTTCCCTTCTGGGTGTAATTTTCCTTCCTCTTTTGGTCATGTCTTATTACCATTTACAATTTTACAGTCTGTGCTATGTTTATTTGCAGTCAGTTTGAGTTATTTATCATAAAAATTCACTTTGCATACGGCTTGAACACACCTTTACGCTCGTACTAATTATGACTACTGTACTTTGTGCATACATTTAAATATTCTATTCAAAACAATGTGGAAGTGGTTGAAACTGAGAGATAATACTCATGCAGACTCCAGCCTGAAAGAGGCCGTCCTTCCTTATACAGTCCTACACTTGCTGCTTCAGTGACAAAATAACTTGCTGGGACATGAAAGTAACAGAGGAGACAAACATGCCATCAGTTGTAGCTTGTTTGGATTTGCACGACTTGTACAAGAGAAACTTTTCATAAATATAAGACCGACAGAAAGAGAGCATGTGTGTGTGTGTGTGTGTGTGTGTGTGTTTGCAGAGATTCTTCCTTGAAATCTGTTACATCCATGTCAGTTAGCACGTAAACAGACGGGCCATTAGTGCTCAGCGGAGAGACTCACTGTTGATCTGTTTTGACACATATCTCTGTACAAAAGTGTATGAGTGCACGTAATGTCGACAAGGCTCTTGAGATCTCACCACGGTGAGACTTTCAGCTCAGTGATCCTCAGTTAAACACCACAGAGACTAGTTAAAGTTCCCGTGAAACGGAAAGCCGAGTGTTATTTGCTTGCACATATTTACACTCCACCACTATGCATTGCAAATAGTGCTATGATCTCGTGTCAGCGTCTGAAAGGCAACCTCTGAAAGCAGCGCTGTCCTGTCGCCTTTAAAGCTCGATACCGAACATGTTGCATCTTGTTTGTTTTGTCTGTACAAAAGCAAAAGGTAATAATTATGTTTCCCCAAATGTCATTTAAAGAATGAATTGTGCATGCAGATGATGGTAAATCCTGTTATGCAACAGTTTACACTCACATGCCTGTGGTAGTGTTAATGTGTATAAAGGTCCCTGATGTCGGCGATGTTCGGTCAACAGGAAAAACCAACCAACAATCGAGCTCAAATTCACCATGAAGACAGCATATGCTTATTCCCAGGACGTGTCCTATTTAAAAGGGATTTCATGACATCGATCCTGGCTTATGTTGATGTTATGTAATTTTTCTTTACACCATATTAATTAAGGCCGAATCTATAAACTGACAGCTAATTCCACGTTCATCTAGGTTACACTGGACTTAAAATAAAATAGAGTGAGAACACGACTAGATAATCATATTTAAAAAAAGCTTCAGTTTGTTTGATTGTGTGCACTAAATCTGAGATATTAGCTGTGATTCAGAAGTCTGAAACCAGGTTATGTTGTCAGTAGTACACTAGAAATTGTGCTAGTGTGAGGATAAAGGTTAGGAACTCACATGTGGGTCCATCCTCTGGGGAGCATGAATACCCTTAACCAATAGACAAAGACCCATCCTCGGATATCATCACTACTGACAAGACAAAGAAGAGAAAAAGAACTTCAGCTTTCAGCATTTAAAGTCAATAAGTGTTTACTTAGTCTTTACTTTATAAACCCCGAGCGGTCATATTTTATCTCTCAGCTTGAAGCTGTTCAGGCTTTATGTGTTCCAGGTTTCTGTTGGGACTCATAAAGTTTCCGCAGGGAACAAAGAGAAATATTTCATCAACTTCAGGCTGAGCAGAGATGAATCTAAAGTTTGGATGTGATTGTCAGATTTCAAGTAAAAACATGTTGTGGTCTATAAAATTAAACCAGTTCTTGCTGTGACTTAGAGCTGTTTTTTAAATTTATTTTATTGATCATGAATGCCTTACAACTGGAAACCAAAGCTCGTTTGCTAACAATGTTGGGCAGCGAGCACTGGGAAGGGAAAGAGTTTTAGAGTCTGCAGCCAGTAAAAGTCTCTTTACACTCTAAAACATGATCATAAAGCAATAAATATGGTTAAGAAAATACACTGGTGATTGATGTAGGCCTTCTGAGGTTGTTTTCCCATGAATAAAGGTGTCAGTGCTGTGGGCAAATATTGTTAAATGTTCTGGTGTTATTGTCCTAGGAGGCTGAAATGTTCCACGGAGGTCAAGTGTTTGTGAGATTGTGACTTCATTGATCTATGTAGCACACATGTGACCCACTGAATATATGTATACATGTATATGTGCTCTGCTTTTTGTCATTCATCACTCTAAATCCTGGTTTTTCTACCTTATATGGTGCCAAACTGCTGCAACAGATATACTGACTTTTACTAGATCACGTTAAAGTTAAATATTATCTGAGTGCAGAGAGCCTGGCAGGTGATATAAATCTGAAAGTCTTCTGGAGAAGGTAAACCAAGTTCATGTAAACCCACACAGCATTCCCTGATATGATATATGAATACGATCGGATCGCAGCCAGCGGTGGAAATATACCGTGCAGTTTATCAGAGCTTGTGTGAAAGTGCAGCCCGCAGGAACTGTCACGACTCGCCCTGAAGTTTGAGTTACACTCAGCTGCACCTAAAGAACCTGTTTGTGTTCATGTTGCCTGTTACCGAGGAGGTATAAAACATGAAAATATGACCCTCTCTGCCTCGCATGAATAGAGAACACAGACTTCACAGCATTATGTTTCCTGACCCAGTACCTGTGCTGACAATGCGGCCTCACTTTCTGA
The DNA here is from genome assembly GCF_000972845.2 of Larimichthys crocea. NCBI lineage: Eukaryota > Metazoa > Chordata > Actinopteri > Sciaenidae > Larimichthys > Larimichthys crocea. The sequence goes on along the minus strand of NC_040011.1, from coordinate 11,806,149 downwards.
GAAACAATGATGTTTGGTGCCTGGAGTCAGGGCTCGACAGGAACGGTTGCCAGGTTGTCTTTGGCAACCATTTTGAGAAATATGCAACCAATTCTTGGCCTGTGGTTGCCAAGCGACAGCAAACAGCAAAATGTGCGCCCCCAGAAATAATATTGGTGCAGTGGTGATGACAACACTGCTGGTATTTTGTATGCTGCGGATTGAGGGTGGACACCATCGACAGCATAAAGAACTGATGTCAGGTTTCTGTGGATCTCAGTGTGGTGGGTCTTGCACATTTTAATGTGGGGCCTTATGGAGCCAGCCTCTGAGTGACTATTTAAGGAACTCTAACTCTTTTGGCACTTATTTGGCACTTATAGACCATATTTAAAAGTTACTCTTGAGTTCTGTGGAAAGTTCAAATCTGCTATTGCAGATTGTTTTTATAGAATTGGAAATCTGATGCCAGCAACATATCAGATAAGTTGGGACAGTATCTGTAATCCAAAGGATTCATTAAAAATGCATCACTTCATTAATATTTCTGGCTTGTGTCCCCTGGCTCATAAACATAGTGAGCACTGGCATTAAACTTGTTTTGGGTTTGCAGGTCCCCCTCTAAATTTCCTGATTTTCAGGATTTACTATTGATAGTTTGGTAATAATTCATTTAGCCTCAGAGTGATCACGCAGTTAACAGCAGAAGCATTCGATTCCTAAACTCCATTTGGAAGCGTTCAGTAAACAGATGCAGGACAGATGTTATCCATGTGTTACAAACCTGTGCTGTCCTGACGTGAACTGTGTCGCCCATCAAAACACACGGACAAGACATTTCACGTTAGAAAAGAGTTTGTATGTAGAGAAAATGTGTAAGGGTAACTGTTAGCTTTCTGCATTGTGTTTTTGTTGCCACTTATTAAAATAATAGTTTGTTTGTTGTCATATTTCTACTTTAAATATAAAGCTACTGTCAGCAGCTGGTCACATAACATGTGGTTTTTATACATTTGAATAAATTAGATATGTAAGGTTTAGAGGTGTTTCCTGTCTTCATGATAAGCTAAGATATCATAACCCTTCCCAAAGTGTTGAAACAATTTTGTTTCTTGTTAGAAATTTCCAGAATAAAACAAGCAAAACATAAACTAATGTTTTAAGGCTTAAGTTCTTTACACAGATTCTTTCTCTTGTGGTTTAGTGTGCAGAAGCCAAAACGAATCGTCTAATATGACTGTGGATAAACATATTTCCCAAACAGCTGGATCTTTCTGTTTTCTGTTAAACTCTTCTGCTTAGTGAGCGAGTGTGTGAGAGAAAGAAGTAAACCAGAGCTAATCCAGATGTTGATTTGTAGAAAGATTAGCAGTGATTGGTGGAGAGAAAAAGATAAAACACACACACACACACACACACACACACACAAACACACACACACACACTATGTTGTCCAAGTCTAAAGTCTAAACAAACATCAGTTGGGAGTCGGATGCTGATGAAGCTGCAGAGCTGCTAATGTTAATCACATGAAACTGATCAATGGCTTTTATTAACCTCTACTGGTGCCCAGTGGGTATTACAGCAGCATAAACTGACTATGTTCCCTTAGCAGCATATGGTAAACGACCAGTACAACAAGTTAGCAGATTGCAAATGTATATTTATATACACATAAAAGCAGTGACATTGCTTTGTTTTCAAGTAATTTCTAAAGTTTCCCTTCACAATCTCTGAGAATTTCAAATTCTCCTCATCACTGCAGTCCATCATCAATGTCTCAAGGTTCCATCAATCACCGCAGACCAAACATCATCTGTGTTGTTTTAATCATTGTGTCTTCTCTCCAATAACATCCACATGTCCTGTCCGTGTCCTCGTCTTTGGCTCGAGTGCGCCGGATTCGCCAAAACACAGCGATTATCGCTGATTACAAAGTCATTTCGCTTCAATCATACGATATCAAACCAAATTATCTCGTGTTTTCTCTGTGAGTCAGCGAACCGGCAGATGCTTGTCACACGACGAAACGTCAAAAACAGCAGCTGTGTCAGCTTTGCTCGTGACACGAGTCAGATCATCTGGAGCAACTTTGTGTCTTTGGTTATATAAGGATGAAACTTTGGGTCAGTATCTGAGGTTTAGTTGTATTTAAATGGAACAACCGTCAGAGCTGTTTGGTTCAGCTTGCTGCAGCAGGAAAACATCTCTCTCATAAGACTCGGTGGGAGTTTGGGTCAGTTTGGGTCACTTTTCCATGTTTGTAAGTAAACTGAGAAGAGCATCTAGATGCATTTGTTAGACGGGCTAAAAATGTTAGTCTCCAAATGATTTAAACCAGAAGCTCAAGTGTCAGATGTGCACTTTCAAATACAGCATCTGCAAAAAAAAGGCACTCAAGAGGCTGAGTTCAACATCAGACCCTTTTAGATCAGTACACACTTGGTTTGTTATTATGAGGATAAACACTGGAGAAACTGGCTGGTTTCGAGGAGGTTTCTGGAGCAGCAGTGTGAAAGGAAAAAGTATGATGGAGTACTCCTCCGAATTGTTGCTGCTGCTTTTTGAAGAGTGGCCAGTTACCACGAAAGTCACTGCCAAGGAGGGCGAATAAATGTTGTGTTTACGGGTGATTGTGCTTGGATCTAATTCATTAAGTGTTCCTGCTGCACTAACGAGCGGAAGAACGGGTTAGATCTTTCACTGATTTGTGTCTCTCGGGCCAGATTGTTGATCTTCTTGCAAACAAATGAGAATGAGAAGGAGAAGATTGACACGGCTCTCATTTGTAGCTGTTTTAGCTTCAGCTTTGCTTAACACAAAGACTGGAAACAGTTAGCCTAGCTCTGTCGGAAGGTGACAAGAAAGAAAACAAGTGATTTTCCCAAATTTGGAACTATTTTTAAAGACGTATCTAAAGTTACTGCCAGAAGAAAAGGGTTGTAAACAACCTCACCCCATCAGAAGATTATTTCACTTTCTTAGACAGGTTTGACTTCTCAAAGGAAACTGCTCTTCAAAGATGAACCGAACAAAGCAGTCAACACTCTGTACAGTAATTATGGAGCTTGTTGGTGCATCACCCACTGCTTTCGTAACTCAACATTCCTGACTGCTCTTACCTGTGCACAGCTCACGAAGTTGCACAAGTTAAGTCGGAAAGACGGGCGTCATCCTTGGATATCTTACTCGAACCATTTGTTACTTTCCTGACTTTCTGTTCTCAGTTACACCCACTGAAAACCATTATCACCATGACAGGCCATGAAAGGAGGTATACGTTACAATACAAGGCTAAGAGACAAAAACACATCATCTGATCCAACGTATTCATCCGTCCGAGCGCATACGTCGGTGCTGAGCGAACAGCAGATTTATTTTTCCGTCCAGGCTGTGCATGTAAACATAAAGGCTGAGAACACGATATAGGTCACCCAGCTAATGTTGGCACGAGACGAGGTGCACACCCACGGAAACGTGACCAGCCTCCTGAATAATTTACGTGACATGTAAAGAGATAGCTCTGAGATATCTCACGCACAGGAAGACCTCTCAATTGGGAGTTCGAGGACATACGTTGGGGGCGATGAGGACATAGAAACCGAGTGAACAGAGAGGCCTCTCTGATTTATGGACTAATCTACTGAGCAAGTAAATATCTGATGGCCTAGACCTAGTGAACCTTTCAAATGTGACCACAGCGGTGTAATAACTGCAGTTAGGGAAAGAGGTGTTATGGAAAGTTCAGCATGTCCTCATCTATAGATTTTCCTAGTCTACCAGTAGTCACTGATTCCAATTTTCATTCTTTACCCAGGAAGTTTAACTCAAGTTTTTCTCCAGAGAATTCGATTGCATGTCACTTCTTCATCTTTGTCGTTATACGACCTCGTCAGTGGTTCTGGGAAAGTTCTGGGAAAAAACAGAAGTCCATGTGTTCCAGTTTATTCCCATTTCAGTTTGAGTTACATTTAACAAACCTCTTTTGAGCGTGTGTGTTCTAGATTTTTGAGTTCTGTGGCCGAGCAACATCCGGCGGCTTTGCATTGTGTTCATTAGATATTAACGAAGGCCTGTTAATTATTTACCAGTTTGTCCTCGTTAACTGTGACCACGGTGACCTTAAGGTATACGAGTCACACTTCTGAAAGGTCACTCAGCTTGTTTAACACTTGTGTCACACACACACACACACACACACACACACACATGCACACACACACACACACATGACACCTGAGACTGTCACTGTGATAGGCGACAAGTGATTAACTTCGTCAGTCAGCTGCTCACAACAGACGACGGCGACCAGCAGAGGTGACGTGAAACAAATTAGTGACCTTTGACGGTATCTGTTTTCAACTACACACTTCTACTGCCTTCTTCTGTTGACGCAAACACACTGCTACTCACACAGTATTAGAAAAGAAAGTTAAAAAGTAGTAGTAGTACTAGTAAGTAAGTTTATAACCTGAGCCTGTGAAGGTTCTCAGTCCATCTTACTTCAAGAAGGGTTCAATCTGGAGCAGCTGGACTTGGTTGTGGATCTGTGAGTTCTGACTGACAGGTGAGGAGACACAGGTATTCAGGTGGGACTGTTGATTAGCCCATTGCTTCCACTTGGTTTGTTAGTGCTCCTGGTTGTTGCGATTGTTAAAGTCACCTGAGGTCCACGTGAAGGACAGTGTTTCAGGTCACCTGAGCTCTGGTGTGGACAATGGTTGCCGGACTCACACGAGGCCAAGTGTGAATTGCTGATGAACGACCATCATCCACACCAGAGCTCGGGTGACTTTAATAACTCGGATAGCATCACAACAACAAACCAGGTGGACACATTGGCCTGGTCCATATTTAACCCACCAGAGCTAAATATTTGAGTCAGAACTGAAGAAGCCTCCTGGATTAGAGGTGATTTAACTCGGGTTATAAACTTAGCCTGGAGAGCAAACATTGTGGTTTCCAAAAGTCGTTTAGTTTTTATTACTTCATTCTTACCCCAACCGAACCTAAGCCAAACGAAACAACATTTTGAAAAGTCGTAAAACATCAAAAACCCTCAATAAGATTTCGCAAAAGTCGTAAACTAAACGTGCTAATTAATCAAAATAAAGGTGCTCCATCTGCGCTGAACTGTGGGAGCAGAAGGATGTTACGAAAGAGATAAAACTCACCCACACACACTCACCTCCCACTGACCCAGGGCAAGGAGCTAAATTTGATTAGCAGCCCCCTCCACACACACACACACACACACACACACACACACACACACACACACACACACATTTTTCATAGTTGAACTCACATGCAACACACAAAATCCTCAGAACTTTGCTTTTGTAACACGCCTAACACCGCTCGATGTGCTGAGGTTTCTCCTTTGGCATTAAAACACAATCACCTTCAGCCTGGACTGAGTGTGTGTGTGTGTGTGTGTGTGTGTGTGTGTGTGTGTGTGTGTGTGTGTGTGTGAGTGAGAGAGAGACAGACAGAGAGAGAGAGAGTGAGAGTGTCACTGGCACACAAACTCGACCGGCCTCCAAGCAACTGCTATTGACCGACGGTGGAAACTATTTGTGAATGAGACACCAAGTCCCAAGAAACACACATAAATGTACACACACACACACACACACACACACACACAAATGTGAACAGGAATATACAGATATATAAACACACACACACACACACACACACACACATATGTGGAATATACAGATATATAAACACACACACACACACGTAAAAGCATGCACATAAACACCTACACTGAGATATGAACGCTTGCATACACACTTAGCTAAAACACACACTGCATCGAAATGGCTGCTTTGTGCAGACATTAAGTGGACACACACACAGACACACACACACACACACACACACACACACACACACACACACACACACACACACACAGACTTGTCCTGGGGCAGCCCTCTCAGCAGGGAATGGGACAGTTTCGTCCCGTCTATAAAGGCTGCTTTGTGTCCTGACTATCTCCTAAAACACACACAAACACACCTAATGACCGCTTTGTGTCCACATTTTAAAGACACACTCACACATCAACACAAACACCAGCTGCTTTGTACCCTCATTATGTAGCTGTTAGGCTCAGGCTACTTGGGATTGCAAACACGGGCCAAGCAGATGTCCACTGGCCTTATAGTGCTGACACACACCGACACACAGATGGATGTGTGTAAAGACACACTCGTCCGTCTCTCCTGTCCACTCTTTTCTGGCCTGATTTCAGGGATTTCTTCCAGTGAGGAGGAATGTTGCATGATCCATCCATCCAACCTCATGGTGGAACATTACATAACAATCCATTAAATATTTCAGTTTGGACAAATGCAGTCGACTGTCCAGTCAGAGAAGTGCCGAACTTAAACGCAAATGTACATGCACAATATAAAAAAGTGTAAACGAAACAGTTTCTGGTAACTACAGTGTCAGTCGGTGATGATATTTGTCAGTTTCTGGTAACTACAGTGTCAGTCGGTGATGATATTTGTCTGTTCAGACTGAATTTTAATCAAATTATTGTCAAAGTGCAGTCCATTTTAATTAACAGGCAAAAGAGATGACTCCAAATTGTAACTGGAGGTTGACAAGCTGCCTTTACTGCTGTGATACCTCACTTGAAAACTTGTTGTTGTTGAAAACTACAAACAACAAATCCAGGAAATCCTGAAGAATTCATACCTCGACCTACAGCCATTTAGAATGATGAAACGTGTGATGAAGCAGTGCTGGCTCGAGTTTCATTAGCAGAAATTTCACTTTAACATTTTGTATCATTAAAAATATCCATCTGTCTCTTTCTTCTGGTAATGGTAGAGCAAATCATGAAGTTTTATGAATTAAATCACAGTTGGTACGTTGGCTGTTTGTAGCAAATAAACATAGATGGTCCATGGAAGTTTTTCTTTTGATAAAATAACAAACATTTCTCGTTATTGCTTTGTCTTTCCTTCCTTTTTCTCCTCTATCACACGTCCAATTAATAAAATATAAGTCTGACACACTGATATATGTTGTCTGACTCTGTAGATTCATGCTACAGATGTATGAGTCACCCAGAATATAGAGGAATGTGGGCAACAGAGCCAAGAATGAAATGCAGCACTGCGCATTAGATTCGCATTAAGAACGTCAACAACAACGACGCTATACTTTAGCCCAGCACCCACGTTCATTATCGTGTTTGTTCATGAGTCATGAGAGGGCAAAGAAGAACACAAAAAGGTCCGAAGAATGAGAAGGAAGTACAAAGGATTCAGCTTCTGTGTTGAGTCAGTGCTCTGTTGTTTCTCTTTCTTCTGCTATGATGACTGAATGTGAATCTCTATTAAATCTGAGTCACTCTTTCATGTGGCTTCTGGCTCCACGGACGACAATTCGACGCTGAACAAAGCGTCCTTTTCTTTCCCTCTGCGACGGCCGTGTAAAACGATTGACGCATTTCAGAGTCGGTCCACGCCCACCCGGCACGCATAGTTCTTCGTGACACACTTTTAGCTGCTCACCGAGTCTGAGTGGGTTTTGTGGTACCGTCTTATCTCTGTCATAATCTTCACAGATTTGCATGCAGACAGTCGAGGGATTGACTGAAGGAAGAAAGTTGAGGAAGTCAACCCACATGAGCATGTGGCTTTGACTACGCCAGACAAGGATCCTTCGGAGAATTCCCGTATTTGAGAGTTTTATGGCAGGGTGGGATGTGAAATACCTAGATCTGAGCCAGATGCAGCCCACAGAGGCCATGAGATCAGGCTAACAATCCTGGAAATCAGAACAGGAGTGTGTTCTCAATAGGATGCAACTTGGACTACTTCCAGGTTTCTGTGTACACCATCAACCAGCGTGACAGGTTTAATGCTCGTAAAGGTCAAAGAAAGTGAGACCGTGAGAGCATGCATGATAGTCTCATGCAGCCATACATCAACACATTCCTCTTCTTGATTAGCACGTCGCAAAGGCCAGCAGTGACACAACCATCCGAACAGAAGGCACCACTAGATGCATCACTACCCAATTTCACCTACAACACGATTGCCTCTGGGGAGACGAGACAAGGTGAATGAAGTCGCCAGGTAGCGAGGAGACAACTCGATCCATCCTGGGCAGCTGTCCCGTGGAAGGGCACCACGGGCCGCTGCTGGAGCCAGACGGGACCTGATGTGCTTTTCCCTGAAGTCGCCTCAGGGAGCTGCAGCATGGGCGGATTTTTAATGAGGAGGGGACTACTTTTTCTGTTCGTTTCACATCCTCATATGCAGTTCGGCCCCTCAAATTTGAGATTGTGATGTTGTTGTTTTTTGGTGAATTCTTTCTGTTTGGTTTATTTCAAAATGAAATATAGAGACTAAGCACATCATCTATTAATTGATAAAATAATTAGCAGATTAAGCAAGAATGAAAATAATCATTAGTTGCCGCCCATTAGACGTGTAGCTGCTTGTGTTCACAGTTGCAGCTTTCCAGTAATGTGGCACGAATTGCACAAGAATAAAGTACGCTGTTTACTTTATGAAGTGTTTACATGCTTTAAAGCGTCTCATTTAAGTGTTTTTGATTTCAGCGTTGGATAAAATTCATTGGAAGTCATCTCGTGCCCTGTGGGATGAATGACGGAGGGATTAACAAGCACGTTGTACATTCCCCAACAGTATCTTCTTCTTCCAAGTAATCCTCTTAGCGATGAGATCAGAGGCTTCATTTCCTGACAGAGATTCAGTTCAATATCACGTTTGTGTACCTGACAGCATGACTCGTGTCTACGTGTCTAAAATATATGACACACTTGGTTTTCGAAGTATGACGCGTGTCTTTCTTCAGCCACAGGTGGTTGGTTTCCGTTGAACTTCCTGTTGCTAGAACCGGCAACTCCACATCAGTTAAATCGAAACTTTCATGGCTGTGCCCGGATTATCCATTCATCCATCATAGCGACCTCCCTGTTTGAACTTTGTCACTATTTATAGTACGTCAAACAATTTGCTGGTCTTTAAAAAAAACAAGTCTGACCGCTAAAAAAGAACCCTGAATCTCTGGAGGTGACATGTTGCTTAAATATTGACAGAGCACGTTTTTTTCCTCTCTCCTGGAAGTGTTGCACTTAGAGCTAGAAAGAAAGTTTAAACCTCACTGATTTTATTACTTCTACACAGTTTGGTGAAGAAGGGCGTGAAGGTCAGATAGACAAAAATCAAGTATACTGTCCCCTGAATGTGCAGCTAATACATCACTTTATGTACGTGTTGATTTATTTTCTTTTGTTTACTTTTTCTAAATCACAATCACTATCATTATTCCTGTTTTTTTCTTATATTTTTTACGATTGTTTTTATGACTTGTGCCACCTACGTCTGTTCTTATTGCCTGTGTGGTTTCTCTGTTTGCTTTTTATGTTCATTTATTATGGAACTGCAGTGCAAGTCTGAAACCAATTTTCCCAACAAGGACACATAAAGTATATCTTGATCTCCTCCAAAACTGTTTATACGATTGCCAACAATATGTCAGCTGCTATTCCCACTCTTTGTTGGATAGATGTGAATCTACATGTACAACGAGGGCAGAAGAATGTTTCGTCTGAGAGTGCCAAAATCAGATTCATGCTTCCCAAAGATCTACTACAATTACTTCACTGTAGTTGCGCTGCTTTAAAAATGAATCGGTATCAACGAAATGTGAAGGAAATGTTGGTGGGTCTTTCTTTATTGATTCGAAGTAGAAGATGAAAGCATAATCATACCTCAATTTTCAGATTCAGCGTCTTCATGTTACAGTAACTGACTAATATGTCATGGGCATAGAAATATGTACCTTTTTGTAAAAGGTTCAGGGTCAGACTGAGAGCATGTGGGGCCTCACAGGGAGAACCAGCCTCACTGTTTGCATGGTGTCGCCCGTGCGAGCAGCAGCTAAAATGTTTGTTTTGCAATGGAAAAAATGCACCCAGCAGTCAGGGTGTCTGGGAGAAAATGTGACATTACAGATGATGATAGTAATTAACTTGATTTTCACTTTGCAAAAAAAATGCATTGTTTGTGTTTTGTAGGCGGAGATTCCAGGATGTGTAAGAACATCTGAGACTGAAAAATCATAAGAGGATTAACAGGTTTCATCCCATATAAGACTAAACATGCAGTGGATTATACAATAGTCTGTGTGACATGCTATTTAAGGTCTATTAAAAAGCTCAGTTGGTAGAGCAGCCACCCCATGTACGAAGGCTCAGTCCTCACCACAGTGGCCCAGGGTTTGAACCCAACCTGTGGCTCTTTCCCGCATGTCGTTCCCCATCTCTCTCCCCATATTCCTGTCACTTCTTCAGCTGTCTCTGTCAGATAAAGCTCAACAGTATCAAGCCGGACTCGAAGCAGGACTCAGACGCAGAGGTGTCAGTGAGCTGTTTTATTTAGAATAACAAAAACCCTTGACAGAGTGAGGCTATAAAACAGGCCTAAACTAGGGAAAACCAAAAGTCACTCCAAAGGGAGGAAAAAACTCTAAACTGCGTTATGAAAAATTATCTAAATCAAAATCACTCACAAAAGGAGGAAAATCAAAAGGCTGCAAAACATTAACTGAAAATCTCTCCTAGGGAGGATGAAAAAACAACTAAACTAAGCAAAATGAAACAAACGGCTATACTACGAAATCTACAACAAAAATTCACTCAATCGAGGCAAAAAACAAAGGAACACTCTTGCAACAAGTCTAAGGCTGTGGACAGGCAAGAAAGAAGGCTTAGGTGATCAATCATAGGACAAAACACTTTGGCACAAGACAAAGGGAGACGCAGACAGTATATACACAGGGTGATGGGGAACAGGTGGAAACAATCAGACCGGTGACACATGAGGAAGGGCAAGTGACCTGAAACGAGAGGGCAGGTAAATATCAAAATAAAACAGGAAATGGCGAGACATAACAAAAACCCAACTTGACCTCACCGCGGTGTGACAAACAGTGACTTGAAGAACAGTCGTTGAAGTCACCTGAGTTTGATGGCTGTGCGTGAATCGTTGTTCAGTCGGCACTGTGGTGTATGTGAGGGATGAGTGGTGTGGTGTCTCCACTTTTACATACATCACCCCTTTCTCTTTAAACTCTTTAAACCACCTGTCCTCCCTGTACAATATGCAAACATTATTGTCCTTAGTCCCTACGGTGTAAGAAAACTGCCCAGGCGAGTCTATTTACAGACATTTCATCTGAAAACGACTGAGTCTGTTTTTTAATTTTACTTATTTTAACTATGTGTGCATTGTATACATATTACTTAAGTCATTTTGTTAAAGGTGTTCATTTAGGACGACTCTAAACTTCCAGTTGCTCAAGCAAATTGCCGTGCATGGATGAATTTTTGTGCCAAAGCTAAAAAAAACAACAACCTTCCAAACAAAAAACACAGGAGATAATTATGTACCGTGCCATTTCCTGAGGGGGGTTTCCTGAAAAGACCAAGAAATCTTACACCAGAGGACGTGTGTCTGACACACACACATAGTTTACTGCCTGGAGGTTATACTTTATCCACCTTCTCATTATTATTGTCTAAAATGTATGGGTTACATCCAAAAGAAGAGTGTGTGAGGAGAAAAATAGATAGAAAGATACAAAAGAAGAAACATAGAAACATCTGTGATTTCCATGAAGAGCTAGTCTAAATATTTTTACATGCTTAGTGAAATTATTTGACATGGGAAGAAGCAACATTTGTTGGTCTGCTCCAACTTGAACAAGGACGAGGAAAGTCAGTATTTATAGGCTACTCACCGCAGGTGGCGAACCTTTTCACAGAGAAACAAAATAAAGAGATCAATGTCTTAATTTCACTCTCAGGAACTGGCCGTCTTATGGTTCCACTCAGGACTGACTTCTGTCATACGAACCTGGTTGACGAACTGCTTGAGATGCTTGTTTCCTTGACAGGTTCTGCACACCTTCTCGCCTTAGCCATTAGGTGGGTGAGGACAGCTCTACGGAGAGTTCCTTGGACTTCATGGCTTGGATTTGGTCTGAGAAGGACTGTGGATCTTGGGAACTTATGTATGCATCTTTTAAAAGTCCTATCCAGTTAGTGGAACAGACCCTTTTCACTGCAGACATTCTGACTTGCACAAGTGAAACATGTGGCTCAGTCAACTTCTCAGTTCAAATGAATAATAAGCCTACTTGAACCCAGAATGATGCCATACTGTAGGTGGACATCGATCAAGTTGTGCGGATATCTCAGTGATAATACAATCTGCAGCAGGAAGTAGAGCAGAACTCTCATTTCCTCTTCTTTGCAACATGTTTTTCCCTCTTTCACATAAAGTCGACCTCACGTGCATCCACATTCATCCTCTTCTCCTTCGTCCCAGGAGGACTCGGCTTTGTGTGCACGATCATCGGGCTCACATGCTCACTCACACACATATGGAGCTTATAGATTATTGCCTGCAAGCGTGTTCATCATCTCTAAGCGCTCACCCCGCAGTCTCACGTGCACTCTGCCGAGCCTGTCCTCCCTTGTACCCCGTATACCCCTCCAACCACCCTCAGGCTATCTTGGCATCGCCACGATATTCCCCTTCAGCTGCACACTGCGATCGTCTTCTTCTGTTGTTTTCCTGCCCTCTTTTAGTCATTCCAGAGATTCATAACCTCTTTGCTTCCGTGTTATTCTTCCCAGTTTTGTCCTCTTATGATTTAAATCTAACGTAAGGACGTCTCAACAACAATCCACAGTGGATGAGGATCACCAAAGTGTCCAAAGACTGATGGAGTGAAAGGAGTACTCAGATCTTTCACTTAAGTAATAGTACTAATACCTCACTGGGATAATACTCTATGAGAGAAGGGAATAACTCTGGCTGATCTTAGATCATGAAACATTAAAATCATGAATTATACTTTAACTAAACCCTTGAATCTTGAGTAAATGTTCTTTCCATTCCTCCGCTGAAGGCTGCTTTCTGATATTGTGGCATGAATTTCAACATCTGCGATTGTTCTTCTTTCCCGTCTTTATTTGTTTGTGTGCTTTGTTTTGCCTGCAGGGCTGTTCGTACTAGTTGTTTGTCCACCTGGTAAAAAGTTGCAGTAGTGAAAGTTCTATAAATATTCACTACTTTACTTTGAGGATTTTCTCATAAATTCTTTATTAACTTAACAAAATAAGCCAAAGTTAAAACACAAGCAGCTGTGAAACAACTTGATCATTTGCATCGTGCCCGTCGTGTGTGGATGCTCCCACCATCTCCATATCCAACTTCAGGATGTTCAGTGGTGTGGTCATCTCCTCCATCTACACGTCCAACGATGGCTGTATCCTCAGAGAACGTCTGGAGATGACGGCTGTCAGTGTCACCACATCAGACACACAGAGATGAAGATGAATTATTGAAATCAGGCTTGTATTAGTCAGTATCAGTAAATAAAGACTAGAGGAACAGATGTGGTGTGTATACAAACGCTTCTCTTTGGTGTTTGACGTCCAGATCTGCCTACCTGCGAGGTGATCACATCAACATGTTAAGAGAGGGAACGCAGAGGATTGATTACAACTGACACGTCCAGTATGGGTGAATAATAGAAGCCTTGAAGCTGGTCGCCTTCATGCTGCTTAGATTAGAACCAAAGACAAACATCCAGCTGTCATTCGAAGTAACCGCACAAAGTCTTTGAACGAGACATCTTGAAGTCTGACTGACTTCTTCAAAGCAGCTGGACCTTAATTACTGCGAGGCTCTGTGGAGTTATCGGTTTCTATTAGGGCTGCATCTCCCTTTCAAAATAAAAGACGGTCACTTAGTTTGTCACAGTCATATCCTTTATTTACATTATTATTATTACTGCTGTGCATCTTTGTCTCTCAAAGCATCATCCAGGAGTGTGATGTGTGACTGAATGAATTAAATGATAGAGCATAATATGAAACGATGGACATTTTTCTGTCGTCACATGATATCTATCGCTGTACCGCACAGCCCGACCAATAAGTACCGTGATTTATAGTTAATACGGATGAAATATTGTTAGTAGTATCCTGAGTTACCCTGCAATACTTGAAGAAAGTATGTCCTGCAATGAAGCAACAAGTAAAGCAAAGAAATATGCTGAATAACAACATAAAAGGCGAGTTTAGAAAAGATTCTCAGACAGGTTGTTCTTCCTGTCTCGTTGTAAACTGTAGGGAAACATGTGGCGTCATGATGGGTGCTCATAATCACTGTGTTTAGGGTCTGTCTTGTTTTTTTTTACAAGCGGAAATAGTGAAAACAACAACTGAAAGGTCAGAGAGCAAGATAATACTTATTTTCTTGCTTTAAGAGAGTGTCACAGGCGTATGGAGACTGTAAACAAATATTAAAATAGTGCTGGACAGATAAAAAGATTTCATAGGAGAGCCTCGATTGTTGATTTCTCTGGTTTGTATGGACAAACTGCTTTAGATACACTTACAGTACATCAGGATAAACTATGAAACTGATCGAGGAAGAGGCAAATCACCCGGAGGGAAAAACATTATTGGGGTAAACAGATACAGACAGATGCTGGGAAAATGAGAGAGAAAACAAACTGGGAGACAAACTGTAGTTACGCAACATATCGTGCAAGCAAACCATCGCTGGACAGTCCTGTCGAGTCAGACGTGACATGAGAAACACTCCTGTAGGTTTAAACACCTGAAGAATGAAGCCAGGTTCAAGGTTTCAAATAGTAATATGCACAGATTAATCCTGATGTTTTAATGTGTTTGCATCGTGTGTGTTACCTGGAGTTCACTCCTGACCTTTGTTTGGCACGTGTGACAAAGAATCTCACCTCAAGGTCGATTTAAAAGGTTTTTTCACAACTAACTTTGATTAATGAAATCATTTACATAATTTCTGCAAAGCTGAATCATGTATCACTAAGCAGCGTTGAAAAAAGTGCCACACAGTGACTGTGTCGATAAGAAGCTGCATTTCAAACTCGACACACAGGCTGAAACCATCAACGTTTCCTCTCCTGATAAGAGGATCACATTCCTCTGCGCTTGAGGAGGGTGTTTGCCTGAAGCCTACTCACTCATCACCACACCAGCAATCAGTAATGAGATATTTCTTCTGGTAAATAAGATTTATTAACAGCCTTCGAGCTGCCACAGCTTGTAGAAGAATCGGCCGATGCTGTGAAATAAATGAAAGCTCCGATAAGCCGGCGGAAGAAGGAGGAGGAGGAGGAGGAGGAGGATCTGAAATGCATCATTCTTTATTGTAGATGGTGGCATGTTCATATAAACTATCTGTGTTTATCTTTTTTTTACATGCATGGCGTGTTGAAAATCACAGGGGAGTGCAGGATAAGCTGACATTTTGAATTCCAGACACATGAAAACTCATCTAGAGAAAACATTGCAAATGAAGGTGGAGGTGGAGGTGGAGCTCTGAAAGGAGCCTCGACAACAGCTCTGCGAGCCGTCAGCTGTCTTCAAAGGTCCTTCAGTCGGAAAAACAAAACCTTGTCCTCTTTCCTTTTCCTCTACTAGGACAGAAATGCAAGCTTTTCCTCGAGTGAATAAAGACAGAGGCCAAACGGAGGCCAAGACGGGAGCTCAGTAACACTTTTGCATGTCTTAGTTTCCCCCGGCTTCCTCATTTGCATCCACAAATCCTGCTGGGTTTGGTGTCACTCTCGACAGGATGTAAAAACACACACACACACACACACACACACACACGAGACAAAAGACACGAGATTAACATGAAGTAATACTGTGTAAGAAGCAGCGGGGGGTTTGGTGTCACCTCCAGATAATGACAACAGCGTGACTGTTAATGGAATAAAAATAGGGAGTTATGTAACTCGTCGTCTAACTTCAAACGCGCTCCCCTGCTGAGCGAATGTTACGAGGTTAACCTCCGCGTGATGTCAGAGGAAACTGAACGAAAATGAGAGTTTCCCTGGAAATTAAAGAGGGAATCATCTGCAACTAACAATTATGTTCATTATGAATGAATCTGTTAATTAACTGATTAGTTGATCATTGATTTTGTACCCCTCCCCTCTCCGCGTCTCGTGTATCTTTACTTCCCGACAGTTTTAAATCTGTTCTACCCTGTTTGGTTTCACCTGTCCTTGTTAGTGTCACCTGTGTCCAGCTGTCCTGCCTTGTGTATTAGGTCCCTGTGTTCCTTTGTGTCTTTGTCAGGTCAGTCTGTGTCTCTGTGTACACTCTGAGCTCTGTTTCATTGTATTCACCCCTCGACTTCTGTTTATTAGACTTCTTTTTTTATTCTTGGACTCAGACACCAACTTTGTGCTGTTACTTTTAAATATCAAACATATCCAAAAGCTTTTTAATCCTGGTCTGCAGAGAAGGTCAGAACTTTCATCCAGCCTTTCCGCTGGGATTACACCACACACAAACACACCGTCGCCCTCCATCAATGACGGGAACAGAGCAGCGGTTCTGTACTTTGGGGGCCACATTAAAAATAATGTACCCTGGTTTCACAATTCAAACACACACAGATACTAACACAATGGCTCTTGTCTGGACCACACAGCGCCGTAATTAGGTCTGTTTTGTGCTGATAGAGAAACAGTAATGTGATACACAGACATGCTTCTGTGATTAAAGACGGAGCCGACGGCAAAAAGAGAGGATGGACGAGAAGAAGAAGACAAAGCCACGAGGGAACAGGGAGGCAAAAAACAGATGTCTGGTCTGATATGTGGTTTGCAAAGGGGGGAAAACTGAGCTACTACAAGAACAAGATGTTAGAGATGGTGGACACCTAAGAATGAGCATCCATACATACATAAGTTATGTGCGTGTGATTGGTAAAGTGGCTGCAGGGCCAGATGGCAGAGCCCTGGGATGAGGAGCTGTCATGTCACTTTGTGCTGCTAACTTCTGTTATCACTGCTCAGATCCTGTCCTCATTCCCTCCAATGACTCTGAAACTGACAGGATGTAAATGAGACAGCTTGATGCAACATCGCATAGAAGTTTTTATTTCACCAAGCTCTCACCAACCACTAGAAGTCAGACCCACATTTACTCTTGTCCTTCTTAGCTTCTTCTATCAATGTGCTCTTCAGTCTTTTATCCTCTCATGTCTATATAGGCTGCTGAGCCCGGTTACAATGCCAGCTCCGGTTCTGCACCACCACCATCACCTGCACCAAGGGGCCTGCGGTACAAACTCTCCTCCAGTGCTCTGAGCTCACACTCAGGGCAGCCTGGCTAACAAACTGATCTAACAGCAGCTACATTTGGCAGCAGGAAACTCTGTAAATCGCAGAGAGCTGAGCCTCAGCTGTACTTTCCTTAAACAACACACAGAAAACCTCTGCATGTCGGCTCTGACAGAAACATGTCACATCAGGACGTTCTGCTTCAGCTGCACTGTTTTTGTTCACGCGTTCTCCACTGGTATGAAAACACAGACAACATCTGTTGAGATGTTGTACGAAGTTTAAGTGGCTGCGGTTCAACTTCAACTGACGTGCTAAAACAAGATAAAACTCTGAATGTGAGCCACCCCAAAGACAGATAATCACACCGGGGAACACAGTTTTTGTCGAGTTAGGTCTGACAGCTGTTTCTAACTAATTTTTGGGTGCGGAATCTAAAACTGATCCCAGTTTTTCTCTATCACGTCAAGTTTTTGAACTATAGGATCTCTGTTTTCTTAAAAAATATACTTAACAGATATGTGCTTGTTTTCACTAAACTAAAGTAATGATCTTTTTGGGGATACCAAATGCAACTGTTCACGTGTTCCTTTGGTCCACATCCGTAAACTCTCCACACACTGCTTGCACACTTCGTGAGGGGCCCATGGCTTGTTGTCTTGATCACAGAGTTTTACTTTAAAATATGCAAAATATGCAAACATAACGCACTGATGTTTGCTTTCCTCTGACTTGGAATGGTGAAACTAGCACAAATACAGCAAAGGAGTCAGGGTTGTTTAGGCGTTTACGACGAGAAGTAGCAGGAGCAGACATGATCTGGAACAAAGTTAATATACAGTATACCTATGGAAATCAAACACTAAGATGGAATAGTTACAAGCTTTGGACACTACAAAAACAGCATAAAACCAAACAGAACTTACAGCGGTATGCCCATGGTAACAAGGTGAAGAGAACAGCAGCACAGATCCTCTTCATTCTACCATGCCAGCTTTCTGTTTGCAGATATTGACAGTACTGACCTATTGGGAGCTGCACACATCTCTCACATGTGACTGCACAAACCAGCTGCCACGTAGCTGTAGATGAGTCCAATCGTGATCAGCTGGCAAGTCTTACTACAGCTGATCTTGAGGGTCAGCTGTGGAGAAGAAACTTGACCTGACTGCAATTTTAGAATCAGCATAAAAATCTAACTCAACAGAATTTTTTTTTCAAATTGTTCCCCAGTGTTCCAGAGTCTCTGGATTAACCAACAGGCAGTGGCGGTCGGGTGAGGTTTACATGTTTTAGATTTAATTAATTTAACTTGAAAGTAACTGAAAAGTAACTTCAGACTGAATGTGGTGCAGTGCTGCCCCCTCTGGAGCTTCTTGGTCACTGTCCCCAGTTTGACCACAGAGCAGTAATGAGACTGTGCAATCACTGTAAATGAATCATTTAGTGCTGTTTGTCTGTATACTTTATTTACACGTGTATAATGTTGTTTCATGGTTGATGTATGACCTGCGTGTGTGTGTGTGCACTCTGTGTGTGTGTGTGTGTGTGTGTGACTGTTTGCCGCACCTCCAAATCCAGTTTTAAACCTGATTCAAAGAAACTTTTTTTCCAACTAAGTGATGATTAAACCACAAAACCTTTCACATGGCGTGTGAATATGAACCGTAGCGTGCAAACACACACACCCTTGACAAACATGTTTTAAAACACACAATGTATTTTGTGATATTATAGTAACACCTTTTGTTCAAACTAAACATCCCTTTAAAGGACTGGTGTGGAGGATTTAGTGCCATCTAGTGGTTTAATTTGTAATCCGTTCCCAGCACCTGGGAGATATTATGGTGGCTGGGAATACTCGATCTAGAACAGAGGTTCTTAACCTTGTTGGAGGTACCGAACCCCACCAGTTTCATATGCTCATTCACCGAACCCTTCTTTAGTAAAAAATAAAATGTGATTTCTTTACTGGTGCACAAAATGAACCGTGCATTTGAGAGACCAGTTCAGATATGCGTGGCTTCACCTTGGCAAGTGCCAGTCTCATGTCATTTTCACAGCAAAGTCTGTTTTTATGTCCAGCATCCTCGAAAACGATTGCTCACAAAGATATGTTGTAACAAATGGTATAAAAATTCCAGGGTGGAGGCTCCACCGAACCCTTGAGACCGACTCACCGAACCCCTAGGGTTCGATCGAACCCACGTTAAGAACCACTGATCTAGAACCAGTGCTTAATTTGTCCCTTCTGGGCTACTGTAGAAACTTAGTGATTCAAAATAGCAAGCTGTGTAGAAGAGGCATTGCTGTATCTTGTTGTTGATGTAGTAACACTCTGGGGCTCCATAGTATTCCAGCTCAGGTGTATTAGCAGGTCAGGTGTATGTTTTTGCTCCAGTGGTCACTGAACAAATATATATTGTTCTGTGATCCTGCAGTAGTGTTAGTGTTATCGGTGAAAATGCTGATTTAATTTGGGAACAGAATCAGGTAAGCATGAAATTTGTTACGCATGTCCGGATGTAAGACAAGCTGGAAATAGAAAATTAGACATCAGTCATTAAATTATATGTTATTATCAGCGAGCTGGTTTTAAGGGAATTATATCAAGTCTGAACATAATGCTACTGTCTGATTTTTCATCTGATATGTTCACTAAGTTCAGGAGAAAAAAACAAAAACAGATTTGAATATTCAGAGCGAGGAATCATCTTGACTTTCCCCTGGAAAGAAAACAGGAAGTCCATCTGTTCCCAGCGAGACGAATCAGGGCAGAGAATTGGCCGTGGTGGTCATAGCTGCCCCGAGTGACGGAGGACGACAGATGACAGCAGCTAATTGGAAAACTAATGAGGTCCAGAAACCCAGCCTGGACTCTGGTGTGTGTGTGTGTGTGTGTGTGTGTGTGTGTGTGTGTGGACAGAGAGAGTAATGAGGTCCAGAAAGAAGGACAGAGCGAGGGGTCAGCCTTGTCAAGAGCAGATGCTCATAAAACAAACAAAAACCTGTCAAAGAAAAACTATGAAAACTTGTAGATTGACAAGTCGGCATGATACAGTTTAACTTCAAACAGTAGATATAACTTCTTACAGAGTGTTTCATGACACACAAAGAGAGAGAGGAGGTCTCACTGCTAACTAGTGTGTGCATAATTAAAATGCTCCACTCCATAAATGACTCTGACAGTACTGAGAAATGTCAATTTATCTGTTCCAAACGTTCAAGAGAGAGCATGTATTTAACGGCTAAAGGTCATTCTCATTTAGGGGACGAGGTTTAGTGGCAGTGACACAGGAGCAGTATCAGTTAGTCAGCACTAATCTCGTTTATCTCAGACTTAAATGCATTTTTTTTTAGACTTAAGACGCCATATTCTGCTCACACTCATTCTGTTTTATGCTGAAAGATGCATCCACTGACTCTGAGGGCAGCAAGGTCAAGATGAACTTTTTTCCATACTGTCTATATGCCTGTCTGCAGTTTATGATCACTATAAAGGTCTGGACATACTGTATTTACTGTCCTTAATCTCGAGGGAACAGAATGAGAGACAGGAAAAGTCAGAGACAGTTCAGCAGAATAAAAGAAAAATGAGGAGACGGGAAATAAGTAGAGGAAGAAAATGGAGGGATGAGGGAGGGAGACGTGGCCCTGACCTCGACACTCATCAAATGACAAGTTATATTCTAGATTTATTATCGGAAGCTGTCACATGATGACAAGGGAGTAATAAAAAGTGAACATCTCACACACACACACATGAAGAAAGAGTTATCTGAGGGCCATCAGACGGCCTGCAGCCACTCGCCTCTTAAAAGTGAAGATTAAAGCGGCAGGAAGAGGATTATCGAAAACACAAAGAGAGACGGAGAAAGAGAAGATGGAGGGAAGCAGCGGGGAAGATGGTGATGCAGAAATAAAGGGAGGATAAGACGTGTGACGGAGGAGGGACAATAAGACAGATGAGAGGTGGAGAGGAAAAGATGGAGAATGACATAAAGGGCAGAGAGGATTTAGATGATGAGTCATTATCATGTGTTACAATGGCGATGGAGGGGAGGAGGAGGGTGTGAAGGAAAAAGGAGGCGTGAATTAAGAGATCCATCAAAGGAGAACAGTTTTAAACCTTCAGACGCGTCATACATGCATGCATACACCAAACACTTCAAACGATCTCACTGCTGCTTTCTCCTTAAAACCTGAAAGATTTCATCTCGATCATTTGGTGTAAGCTCATCATAAAGCTAATAAGACTACATTAGGACTAATAAGCTATGATGAGAGACTTGGCTCATGCAAACAGTGACATTCAATCACATGAAGACAGTCAACAACCAATAGGAGTGCTCTCTCAAGCACCATCAATAAGCAGCCATGCAAGAACGCGAAGTCTCGGTTCACTTGACCTAAAGAAGAGGTGGAGGAGGACGGTCTCTTTGACGTGTCCGTCCATTTGTAGAAACGTGGACAGAAACTGCTGCACTACAGACGGCTGTGGCCAAAAGCTGCTTTGTTTTTAGTTTCCCTACAAGATTCTTTAGAAACTTTAGATGTGAGAGGACTTTTTTTAAAGTGGACTCTGACCTACAGGCATGTCCATGATCCCCCACCTTAATCCTCATTGCAGTTTGTTGCTAAATAGATGGTCTGAATTGAACTATAATCAAACTGAGAACAGATACAAACAAACCAAAGACAGCAGGCAAAGAATCAACCCAGAGCTGAGAGATAAAATCACAACTGTGTTGGAGAATATCCAAAAATAACTACTGTGACGTCTTGAAGGAGTTTCTCTTCATCGTCCTGCTGTAGAAACTGATATGATGTGTATTTTGGCAGGCACAAACATTTTGTTCATCTAATCTCGTTTGCTACTTTTCAAACTAAATGTCTCACGTGTAAAACAGACGTTAAAGTCTCCCCAGGTGTAAATCCCTCAGTAGTTTCCAGGCGGTCTACTTTCTGTGTTTACTTTCAGTCAGACAGAAACGTCCAGGTCATAACATGACAACATCCCGACCTGCAGACAGTCTGAGAAATGTCAGAAAATGTTCTTGTAATGACGATTGCTGCTGAGGACAGTTGACGGTTGACATTCGGTTTGTTACATGGGGCTAACAGTGATTGTTAACTTTGCTGCTAATGTGTTTGTCTGCCGGATAACAGGATTATCAAGAACCAGCTGAGACCCTGGAACACAGTCCTGTCTCTCTCTCTCTCTCTCTGTCTGTCTCTCTCTGTCTGTCTCACTGTTCATTTGCTTCTGACCCATTTTCACAGCTGCTTTTTGTCTTCATCACAAATCATGACAGTTTATAATCTCCATTGAAGAAGATGTAAGAACCAATAACCATGTATATGTTGAGATGTTTGTGATCGTACCAAGTGTCTGTGAAATGAATGCAGAAGTGCCAAACACTGCAGTTCCTCGAGCAGCCACTTGAGGCTGGCTCCAGAAGTCAGTGAGTCTCCATAAGTCCCCATGTTTAAAGGCTCGACACTGCACATCCATCCAGTTCAGACTCACCATGTAAAATCAATCGCTGTGTGACTTTAAATATATACGATCTACTTAATCCACCTCTGTACGTCAGGAGACACATTAAGTCAGTGATTAAATGAGACTCTCTGTTGGGTGTATTTGATCTCCATTACATCCTCCTTCAAGGTCTTTGACACCAGGTTAATCTACCTTCAGTCTCTCTGTCCGTTCTCTTTGTGTTTCTCACTTATTCCTGTTGGAAAATGAAGCTTCATGGAAAAAGATACATAAAATTAGATACAAATTAGGTAGCTAACTAGATCCTTAGCTGGCTAGGATTTTTCAGCACTCCGCCTTTCGCCCGTTGTCAGCTGGGATAGGCACCGGCCCCACCGTGACCCTGGTGAGGAGAAACATCTACCGAAAATGGATGGATGGATTTTTCAGCAGCTCATTGGAGCTTTTTTTTTTTCTTGTCGGACTGCACAAAGCTGAGCAGGAAAACAACCTGTAGCTGTAAATCAGAGTCAGAGACGTCTGAACTTTCTGATTTGGCTCATTAAAAAGGAACCACGCTCATTTCTGGTGTTACCTGTTAACAAAGCGCTAAAACAATAAAATGCACCTGCAGGACAGGAGAACTACAGGAGCCACATTGTAGCTGCAGTTTCCCACAGAGAGTCCACATGTACCTGTGACACAGGTGACACCTTGTTGGTCGCACAGCTGGTCCTGAGTAAACATCATGCTGCTCCGACTTTTCACCTCCTTCTCTCCTCCGTCCTTTAATCTCACTTGGAGAGCTGTTCATTTAAAACACATTAACCAGAGAACAAATATTATAAAGATAGAAATCATTCGGGCTGCCGTGGTTTTTTGATGTGTGGGAATCCGCCCAGCTAATCAATCACGTGTGTCACAGCTCTGCAGCCTTTTGTCGTCGAGTTACCATGAACACAAAAAACACACTTCAAAACACTCTGTTAGCCACTGAAGCCCAGTGTGCTGCTGGCACGAAGTGTGTGTTTGAGCTGGTGTGTGCATCACTCTGCCTGTAAGTGTGTGTGTGTGTGTGTGTGTGTGTGTGTGAAGCCCCGGGTTCATGCAGAGTGTCATACAGAGCGTGGGACTCTCTTCTATATGACAATAACATCAAACCCGCTCAGGCTTACTCTTTGATTTTACACACACACACACACACACACACACACACACACACACACACACACACACACACACACACACACACACACACTCCTCTGTTTGCACTCATTCTGTGCTTTAATCTGTGACTCGTCCAGTAAATGATGAATGACGCCCAGCCTCTTTTTTTTTTGTCTGCATTATGTTCATGTAACAAAAACAAAGCGGGGCACTGAGCGTCACCTCTAATTAGCTGACTTATTTTTATTAAATGGCTAATTACAGGATGCCTCAGCCAGAGAGGAGCTTGTCAGTGACGGTCGTGTCAGAAAAGTTTCAGCATTCCCGCAGTAAGATTTCAGTAAAGGTCACTTTACTGCTGTAAACAGAGCTGGGTGTTGCCGAGCATTATGGTCACTGTGGAGAACAAACAGACTTTAAATAGAATAACTGAGTTCTTGTTTAAATCTTTACAGTCGTTCTGTTCTGACAGCAACATTTAAGTGTCCCCACCTGAAAACATGCTGACAGTCTCATATGTTTAATCATTTTAATATGCTTTATGAATAAATCTGTCCAACGTTGATAAGGGAAAGAACAGAAGGAGAAGTTCGACCAGAGCAAACACAGTAAAAGCTTTTAGATGACAGAAGGAGTGGAAAACACCTGTGGGAAAATCAGATCAAACAGGTCCAACGTTACCGCTGAGAAGTCAGACGTCTGAGAGGATTTCTCTGTATTTGTGAATGGTCTTTAATGGTTTTACAAATGTAGTTTGTAAAGAAATTTAATTCAAAATCAGTATATTCCCCATGCAACACTGTGGTAGTTTAATCATCATTGAATTAATTTTCTTTTGGGGCCCTGAAACTGTTTTTAGTGTAAATGAGCGAATACATTTGGTGTTTGAATTAAACTGTTTTTATCTGTATTAAAAGAGGACAGAAGAAATATGTGTATATCACTGAAGAGGTCAAATCTGTGCACGGTGGTAAGCGGCTGCTCCTATCCGAGCATACACTGAAGAATCAGGGCACAACAGGTCACCAGTTTGATGTCCATCGTGGCTAAACATCTGCTTAGAAATCGTAGAAAATCTGAACTTGCCCGAGAATCATTGAATTGTTAAGTTTTCCTCTGTATCAAAGTCATCCAGTGACAGTCGTCTGCTAAAAGCTCATCTGGAGTTTTATGGGGCCAGTTTGTAGGCTAACAACAGGTAAGTGGCATCTCCCAAAGCTTTATGGGAAGCAGGTATGATTGTAAGCAGGTGCAGTCGTATCAAACTTTAGAAATCTCTGGTCTAGCTGGTCCAACATGCAGACAACCATCCGCTGTCACACAGTTTCAGCAGACCTGCACGGCAACATGCAAAGAAGATGCAAAGCTGTGAGGTGACAACACACCCGCAAGAATATGAGTCTCTCAGTGTAAACAGGATGTTATGCATGCTTCATTTATCATGGTATAAAACACACTATTTGTTTCATATGCTTTGTTTGGTCAAATTAATATTTTGACACCGTTGAAAGATGTTCAGGGATGTTTTCCACAGTGACTTTATTAGTTTAGTGTCAGTGATTACGACCTCTCAGCCTGTTACTGTGTGAGAGAGAGAGAGAGAGGGAGAGCCATTGATTGTGTCGCAGGCCTGAGGGGCCGCCAAGACAGCTCGACTGGTGAGAACAGATGGCAGCCCGCTGTGTGTGTGTGTGTGTGTGTGTGTGTGAGTGTGTGTGTGTGTGCTACAGAGAAAGTCTTTCTTCACAAGTGTGAGAGGGTGAATATGTGGAGAAGTGAGAGTGGTTACACGATGCAGCACGCTGCGCTCATCAAAGCCTGAAATTACAAACTCCTCACACACACACACACACACACACACACACACACACACACACACACACAGCTTAATCTGGGTCACAGAGAGTGGTTTCAGTCCACAGGGTACAAAGTTAACTCCTTCACGTGTCATTCTGGTCACAGACAGAACTAAATCATCCGATCAGCGACCCGTCCGGTAGCAGGCCTCAAGTGTCCATTTGAGAAACTGTCAGCACTTCCACGTTGGCTGCACTTCACAGCCGCTGAGGTTGCTGCTCGGTTAAGACACAAACTGTAGAAGCGCAGAGTCCCTGTGGCTGCATTTGTTGCGGTTATATTCTCTACAGTCCCCCTTCGTTTCCGTCATCCTCATGTGGTTCACATCAAGGGTAAAGCCATTCTTATTCCAGATGCACAGACAAAGGCTGTTTTTGCATGGAGGTCAAAGGTCGACCACATTACAGTACCGCTGGTGGTGGTAGGGAGTGAAGGAAGTGAGTTTGAGTCCTCGGGTTCAAACCAAAGACAAGAGCAGACCCTGTTATGTAAAAATGAGGCTCGTACATGTGACTGCGTTCTTCTGTCTTCTACCTTTTGTCGCCCTCTTTTCAATCAAAACCTGACCCTATGAAAACACCTTTTGTTTCTGTCGTGTTCCTCCCTTGTTGTTTCTCTTTCTGTGTGTGTGTGTGTGTGTGTGTGTGTGTGTGTGTGTGTGTGTGTGTGTGTTATCCCACAGTCTGACCCAGTACATTCAGCCAAATCAATTGCTACACTTCTGGAGCCAAAGCCCAGAGGCTCAGCTGTGGCTCGGCACTCTCTCGCACATCAAAAGCACAGACGCAGAATTATTATGCAACCCTCTTACAGGCAGCGGTTTACAGTTACAGATATGCATATTTTAACCAGGAGTCCAAATGTCAATGTGAAGCCTGTGTGCCGATAAACAAAGACACACAAATCTCAGTGCTGAAAACTATTTCAAATAACCCTCCTGTGGATAAATATCTTTCACCCAAAGATTCACATTTGTGGTCACAAATATGTGCATTTATTTTTAAAGCAGGAAAAATCCTGAAGCAAACGCGTGCTGCGTCTCAGCTGGGATACTTTTGTTATGTTACACGTCTATGTAGTACTCTGTGTACACCATGTACTTTTTGATGTAGCAGGGTAGCGCTCTTCTTTAGTCTTCTTCGCCTAATTGTGACCGGGTGGAGCATTAGCACCAACATTTGACTGTTAAAATGTAAATTAAAAAACATGTGAACGACTATGTATGTGAACTGAGTCTCTTCAAGACTAAACATTCAAACTGGATCCAAACATTAAATTGTTGTAGCTGCACCGCCTGAATCAGTGTGAGTACGCACCTGTTGCTTCAGGGAACCACGCCCGCAGCTGTTGGTGCCAAACGTCAGCAGATCGACGGAGGCCAGACTCTTTTCTTTGGAGCCTTGTTCACTCACGTTTGAAATTTCTCATGTTTGAGCTCGCCACGCTTCAATTAATAGAAAGCACAACATCTGAAAACACGAGTATAATATGAATCCTCAGAGTTATCACGTGTGTGTGTGTGTATACTGTGTGTGTGTGTGTGTGTGTGTGTGTACATGGATGTATGTGTCGTTCAGACACCATTTGGGCACCATCTGCCCCCCTGTTAGTTCTCATGGCAACCATCACCAGCTGTGTGGTGGGAAATGTTCACTTCACACGCTGCCCGTCATGCTCTCCCATCCATCCACACACACACACACACACACACACACACACCTGTTCTCACTTCTTCTATCACACGTCTCTCACCATCAAATCACTTTAAGCTCATGAGTGTAGTTTCCTGGTTGATCATTGGGCCAGTTTGCGCTTCACCTTGAAACTTTCAAACTTTCAAGGTTGAGTACTCTGTAGTCCTCTGACCACATTATGTGTGTGTGTGCGTGTGTGTGCGTGTGTGTGTGTGTGTGTGTGTGTGTGTGTGTACTTCTTTGTCCTGTGCTCCGCGATTGTCTTCAGGTATAATCCGTTTAGTCTCAGTCCCTTCTGCGACAGCTGTAGCTGGAAAAGAAGATGATTAATGACGATGATTAGTTCCTCCTTTTTTATTTTTTACTGAAGTTTTCATATATAGACCTGAAATACAAGCACATGACCACAAAGGACCTATTTTCATGCAAATGTGGAGAGATAGTGGAGCGATGAGCTCCCACATATCGGCTCCCTGCGAGTAGTTAAAGCCTTTTCAGACACAGCGGCATTTGCTTCAATGCACCGAAGCTGGGAATCAGGACTCAAAATGTCTAGTGGGACGTTTATTTGTTATTGCTCACAACAAAGATGAATCTGTCCCTTACTAAAAAGCATATACTCATATATTATCAGTTTTTCCTCCATTTTTCTACGCCTGGCTTGCTGCCTTGTTTCTTTTGGCCACAGGAGTATGGCTCGGCGTGCAGTGCCCAAAGTTTGGTGCAGGCTGTGCCTGCAAATGCCATTAAAGGTTCAGTGCCTTGCTCAAAGGATCCTCAGACAGATGCTGAAAGAGGCACCTTTACCAGCACCTTTCAGTTCTCAAGACAAGTCCCTCAGATACATACACTGTGCAGCACTGGGATTCTGTTTTGGTTTTTTGAATTTCAGCCACAGTTGCTTTCAAGCACAACACGGGAGCAACTCTGTTTCTGAGGCGGCGACGTCGCCTCTGCAAAGTTACTGCACCTTAAACATTTGGCACAAACAAACTGATTTCAACACGGCCATGACGGTTCGTTCACTATGATTAGTCCGCCAAGAAGTTAAATACCGTGACACAAAATCATAACACAGGAGGGCAATGTGCAATTAAAAGTTTAAAAAAAGCAAAGTCTTTATTGTTTCTGTAAATTCAAAATCATTTCCTGAGAAGTTTCCCAGAAACAAACAAACATGTCACTAAAGCTGGAGATGGAGAGCGAGCTTATTTCAAACCTGTACTGCTGCTGTACATCCCTAATATGACCAGCAGAGGGAGTTACACTTCATTTATTTAGCTATTAAATCACAAACTCTTCCTCTTTGACCTCCCCATCTTAACATCAGTACATGTACACAATGTGTATCTCTAAACGCACATGTACACACATGCAAAAGTCTCTGTTTGTTTATCTGCATATTTTCTCTCTGACATGACAAATATGGAGATTTATCCAACTGTAACACACGTTATTATTAACCACTGCTTCTGTGTCAGGTAAAACAATAGAATGGCTCCATCCTCTGACTTAAAGCTTTTCATATGTTAAATCTATCAGTATGTTGATGGTGCTCTCTGCAGGCTGCAGTTAGAAAGTGCACTCATACGACCACACACTGTGGGCAGACAGACTTTGGCATGCTGTACATGAATTCAGTTTTTCTTACTCTAATTTAATTGCCCTCTTTGCACATGTTTACTTATTTATTTCACTTTTGTTTCATAATCAGTCTGTGACACAGAACACACACAGCAATCACACTGCTGCCACATATCAGCCAGCTCTCAGAAAATATTTCCAAAAGCAACAAGAGTTAAAACTAGGGCTGTCAATCGATTAAAAAAAATTAACTAATTAATCGCAAAAATTTCTGTAATTAATCGCGATTAATCTATCAATAAATGTATCAATAAATTAAATGCATTTTTCTGAGACTGAAGCTTATAATGAATATTTATTTATGTAAAATGATCAAATTAATGTAGAATAAACACAGATAAAGTATATGAAATTCATTCATGTTATTGGCTTAAGGTGCACATATGCACAGTGCAAACAGATAAAAACCAGAATGAGGAAATATACTGAGGAGTGCCACACTCCTGTAGTGTAGACTGGGTGTTTTGCTTTGAGGTGATATGTTAAAGTCATGTTACTTCTGTGGAATTTAAATTCGGCTTTGCAAACTGTTCAAATTGCATTGTTTTTGTCCAACGAGCCGTCGGGCAACTTTTTAAAATGAAATGTTCCCCCTAAAAGTCCGTCCTTATCCATCTTTACACCACAGACTCTCCTTTAGTTAGGATAGATCATAGACATATATATACATAGACCCTCTTTTAGTTAGGATAGATCATAGAGATATACATAGACTTCTCCTTTAGTTGGTAGGATAGATCATAGACATATACATAGACTCTCTCCTTGTAGTTTAGGATAGATCAGAGACATATACATAGACTCTCCTTTAGTTAGGATAGATCATAGAATATATACAATAGACTCTCCTTTAGTTAGGATAGATCATAGACATATACATAAGACTCTCCTTTAGTTTTAGATAGATCATAGACATATACATAACGCTCCTTTAGTTAGGATAATCATAGACTATACATAGACTCTCCTTTTAGTTTAGATAGATCAAGACAGATATACATAGACTCTCTTTAGTTAGGAGAGATCATAGACTATAGACTCTCCTTTAGTTAGGATAGATCATAGACTATATCACTATAAGACTCTCTTTAGTAGGATAGATCATAGACATATATACATAGACTCTCCTTTAGTTAGGATAGATCATAGACATATACAGACCTCTCCTTTATTAGGAAGTCATAGACATATAGACTCCTAGTTAGGTAGTCATAGACATATACATAGACCTCCTTTAGTTAGGATAGATCATAGACATATATCACAGACTCTCCTTTAGTTAGGATAAGATCATAGACATATATACACAGACGCCTCACTGAGCAGGTTGGTCCGTTGCTGCGATACGTTAACGTGCCCGCCATATGGATGTGGCAGATCTGCCCGTAAACTAAAACAGCAGGGCCGGTTTTAGCTAGGCAATGTGGGCGACCGCCCAGGGCGCAGTCTCCGTGAGGCTTTAAGTTAATGCCTCTTATACACCCATTCACAACACACACTAATATATCTGGGAAACAAGCTCTACTTTGCCACATCCAAAATGGCGGCCGCCACCGGAAGTAAACAAAACCGCGTTAATTGCGTTAATTTTTTTAACGCGTTAATTCTTTAAAATTAATCGACAAAATTAACGCGTTAATTTTGACAGCACTAGTTAAAACTAAGAGATGATTTAGTGCAGCCTGGATGTTTTGTAATTATTGAGTGAGCCATGAATTGTGAACACTGATTCTCCCTCAGGAGAACATGACTTCAAATGAAGAGAGCTACTTTAATTAATTCTCCCAAAATAAATAATATAATAATAATAATAAATATAATAAATAATATATAATATAAATAATATATATAATATATAATATGAGGCTGAAACTTGGGGGGCCCCCTGGTGGCTGCGGGGCTCTGCTGCACGCTAATAGTAAAGGCTATGAGTCCTTAGCTCCTACCTGAAGTGTAAGCCTGCAACATGTGTTTATATTTACAACTATGCACAATGTGAAAGTTAATCCAGAACACAGACAGTGCATGTTTTGGTTCTGCTGTTTGTTTCACACTCAGACAGCTGCAGGAGTTTGTCTGTGAACTCAAGCTAAGTATATTCACTGTTCTCTAACATGCTGATCACTGCTGTCTTCATTTCTGCTCATGCCCACACTCAGCAGGACTGTTTGTGTGAATTATTAACACTGAGCTTCTTGTTGGCTGCTGTCTCGCAGGTGCATTGTGATGCTGTTGTTGAACTGGGTGCTCATCTTTAAGCAGTATGTTGCAGAGTGTACCCAGGTGTGTGTGTGTGTGTGTGTGTGTGTGTGGGTCAAGGTATTTGGTTTATTACAGTTAATCTTTCATGGGAAACTCAAAAGAACAGGATTATGTGAGCTTGAATTCCAAATCTTTATTGATTGCATTTAAACTGCTCAGCTCTGAGTCATGGATTTCTTTATTTTTTTGTGTGTTTAATGTGCTTAAGTTAATAATTACCTGCTAAACTGCTGACAAGCTCGAACCTGCTGCTGTGTGCCAGGTGGATTGCTGAGGCTGGATTCATCCATCTTACTTTAGAAAAGCTAAAATCCCTTTTTCTGAGGTAGAGAATGTGTGATTTTTACATTAATGAATTATGATAATGAGTTCTTCGTGAGTTTATTCACTAAAAGGGAAAAGACTTGGCAGTGTGTGGTGTGTGTGTGTGTGTACTGCTCAGTATGATAGAGTTTTTTTAAGTTAGCTGTATCTGTCATCTGACGTTGTTCCCTGCCTAGTAACGGATTATTTTAAACATTTGTATTTGTCTGTCTTATGCACACATACAAGTCATCAGTCTTTCTTCTCAGGTCTAATTATGATGTACTGTATTCTTTAACCACAAGATGGTGATATAGTATTGATTTCTTTTCTTTACCCTCTGCAGGCTGTGTGTATAATAACACAGCGGTGTGTGTGAGTGTGTTTCCATCCTCCATCCATCCTGATATAAATTAGGCCACTGGTGCTAAATCTTTTTCCTTTAAGTGACCCCCTTCTTAAACTGACTAAGAGACAGATATTTCATATTTTGTTCAATGCTTAACAAAAACAGAACCACATGACACCTCAAGGACAGCAGGAAGTTTGTGTCAAACAAGCATATGAACACGTGGAGCATCATTTTAAACATCAGAGATGATTTTTCTGATGTTTTTACAAACTTTTTAAATACAGTTCTCCGTCTGTATTATTATGTTTGTTTTAAATTTAACATATTTATCATTTTTTGACACGTATGTTCTCATTGTTCTACGAGTTCTCTGGTTGTTTTAACATTTCTAATAAATAATAATAATTAAATGATGCTGCAGAGAGTGAAGGCTCTGTGAATATATCTCGTGTTCAGGTCCTCACTGTGCCCTTATCCTGTGAGGTTTGAAGTTTAACAATCTAAACATTTAGCTTTATTCATAGGAATGAATGAAATGCTGACTGTATATACAGGCTGGTATATAAGGCTTCACAAGCTTTAGCACCCCACCTCTAGTGGGGCTCTGTACCCTGTGAAGTCAGCTACAGAAGCAGCTATACAATAACAAATATGGATCTGGAGTTGTGGTGACTGTAATCCACAGAGAGGCCGTAATCTGGAGAGATTAAACCAACAGATCTGAGATGAAGGCTGAGGCCACCTCAGCACCTCACGCCTGCTGTGCGCCTCTCAACACGAGGAACGTGTTCGAGTTAATTACAGGAAGAACACTGGAGGCAGAAAGAGATTCAGTCAAAGTGTGTCTGTCAGAGTCGATACATTTAACATTATAAATCCGCACGCTCAGTCTGCATTACCTTCCTCACTCGTACGTAGTCTAAAGATCCCACAGATCA
This sequence comes from Larimichthys crocea, assembly GCF_000972845.2. Lineage (NCBI taxonomy): Eukaryota > Metazoa > Chordata > Actinopteri > Sciaenidae > Larimichthys > Larimichthys crocea. Next base: position 11,773,272 of record NC_040011.1, on the reverse strand, counting down.
TGTGAAAGTCTGTCTTCTATCAGCGCCCCCCCATCGCTTTCTTCACGACGCTGAAAGAGTATTCAGGCACTTCATTGAATTTTCATTACACAGCGTGTGTCAGCCCACAGGCTCTGCACGCACAGACTATCAATCCAGCCCACCATTCACTGGCTGAATAGGTGTTCTGCTGTGTGTGTGTGTGTGTGTGTGTGTGTGTGTGTGAGATGGGGCAGCAGTTTAAACAGCCCCACGGTTTATACTTCCACTTCCACACCTGGAAGCTTTGACTGACTGGAAACCTGACTGACGGAGCGAGCTGTGGCCTCAGGGTCAGTGGCCTACATCTTCAGAAAACCTTCCCACCTGGGACTGACTGACATGTTGGTCACTGCACAGAGAGGAGGCATGTTAGATCCAAGTTTTAGTTATTTATAGATCGATTGAGATTTATGAATAATGGACAGTTTATACAACAATATTAAAGATTTTTATTTATTTTCTGATTCACGAGTACGTAAACATTGACCAAGCATGACCAAGAGTGTATCGAGACCAAGACAAGACCAAGACTTTGAGGGGCTGAGACCGAGTGAAGACCAAGACCAGATAGTATATAGCCTACTTCAGTAGGTAATATGTATGTAATGTTTTTGTGTGCAGTATTGACAGACTGCTGTGTTTTTTTTTTTTGGACGCTGCTTTGCAGATGAGCTCTTTGTGGTTTTTATTACAGAAGATTTGTCGGACAGTCATCGTTCAGTTTCTCTGAAGTCACGTGAAGGGATGCAGAAAGCTGTCAAACTGAAATGAGTCAAGTTACTGGAATTTTGGACTCTAATTACGGAGATGATGGAAATGAATAAATCAGATGATTTAGTAATGTCCCTACAGCTGTGGTCTGGACTGGTCTTGAAATAAAATCTCAGTTCCTTTGAGAGGAGACGAAATCGAGCCCAATCTCCAAGTACTCCAACTTGCAGATACACAGAATGAATGCAGGTCAATGCATACAGAGCATACTCATGTAAAGACGAGATACAATACATGGTCTTCGCTCTGAGGATACAGAAGCTGGAAACTCAGCTTTGTTGTCCGTGTCCTTGAAGAAAAAGTGAGAAATCTCAGCATCAGCTTTGTTAATTAATGGTTTTATAATTCAATGTTGGCTCGGTGTCAATGTCTCTTCAGCTCCAGTATGGTGAAACTTTACAGTTTAACAGAATGCATCTGCTGAAGGACTCCGTGTTCCTCTATGAAACAAGCAACTCTTTTCAAAATCATTTTGGACAAACTCAGAAAGAGGAAGGTCACTCTGAGAACAAGGTTGTTTTTCATTGTTCCTCCAAAAAAGATGTTGCGATCAGAGATCAGAGACTTTCAACTGTGACAAACTCAATTGTTAATGTAGGTGACGTGTGGCAACCAAGCAAGTACAAAAAGAGTAATTCAAAAAAATGAAATAGAGTTTCAGACCAGTGCTTGAAATTAAGGATGCCTCGTGGTCCTGGGTGGAATTATAAGACAAACTGGGACTCAGAGATAAAATGTCTGGCACTTACAATTACAAATTAAATTCTTTTGTGTATATATATCATGGAATATAATTTTAATTGGTATTCAGAAAATAAGAGGCACTGGCATGAGCTCTACGCGACGTCACACACACACACCTAATTAGTCATTGGAGACTCACTAGATCCAGCGACTTTTAGACCCTCTTGGCAACTTTATTTCTACAAAGCAACAATTTTAGCTCGTTCAAACAATTAGAAACATTTAGGGTGGTTGGAATATTTTATTCAGATATAAGTGCAGGGATCAACTAGTACAACTTTCATGTTGGACCAGAGTTATTAAACTATAATCGTTATGTACTTTTTGGGACAGTTGTGTTTCAGTTTGAAGCTGCGACATTCAGGACAGAATGAACAACATTTCGCCCGTTTAGTTATTCTCATGGCTCGTAGGCACTGAATGAAAACAGTAATCTTACAGGTTCTACAGGAGAGTTGTGCTGTCAGAGAGTTTTCATCCAGCCCGTCTTCTGGTGGTCGAAGCTCTGCATCAGCCCCTCGGTGGACGTGTCGGATATGTCTAAGTCCACTGTTCTTGACTGACATCTAAAAACTTCACCGTGTTTCTCTCGAGGTAGCTTTTGTTTTGACCAAAGACAGAGACAAATTGCATGCAGTGTGTAAAAGGAAGCGAGATGTCACATTTGTCATGACGCAAACAGTCTCTGGGACTGACGTAGCTTTGCTAGACTTGTTGAAGTCATTGGTTTGGAGATGTTTACTTGGGTGGTTGGATGGTTGACCACACCTGTCTTCATAGAGCAGCCTATGGTGTGTATATTTCATGGCATTATGAACACTTTAAAATTGTCTTTATGAGGAAATGTTCAAGTGTTTCTTGTGTATTTCCACCTCTGCAAACCTTTATAATCGTTGTAATTCATCCATAGCTAAACTAAGTGTAGTCCAGAAGTAATGATTATGGTTATATCCACAGTCATTTTTAATGCTAGAGCCTAAACTTAACTAGGATATCAGGGTTTGCACTGTGCCACAATCCATTGCATGCTGCTCAGTTGTTTATGGTGCTTTCAGGTGCTGAGTCTTTAGCCCATAAAATCCTGAAATACTGTGTTATTTACTGGGTGTTTGCCTTCAGGTGCTTGTCAGTCTCAGGTAAATCCATCACATTAACGGCACCAATGAAAACGCCACAGACAGAAGTAAATAGAGGGAATGAGCAGCCCGGGCATGTTTGGAATCATAAAGCAGAACGGACGAACAGAAGTTTGTGAGTGTTTTACCTCCGTGGTTGTGAAATGAAGCCAAAAGTCTCCATGTTAAAATAAACATGTTTACAACCTGGTATAAAAAACAGTTTTGGTCTCTGTAGCTAATTTCCCCGTTCATGACAACTGTACTGAGGGTGAATTTATATACAACTCACCTGTTCACATTATATTGAGGCTTAAAGTTATGCAGGATTAAGAGCGTGGATGCTTTAATTGACAGATGGGTGTGGTTATAGGTGGTTTGTTTGAGCACTCAGGCTTCATTCAGCTCACATCAGCCCCAGTTTTGGATTAGCCGGGAGCCTGCGATGGTGGAGAGAGAAAGTTATAGATGTAGATAGAGTTATACAGTCTACAGTTATAGAGCAAACACTCTGTTGACAGTTCTGTTAACTTTCATTCATATTTTAGTATTTATAGTTTTGAATCAGGACCTTCAGTGGATCAAGAAGCTTGAAAAACAAGGTGCGCCAAATCATTTCAATGTGTCAGATACATATTTCAACATTTAGGCAAATCTAAGATTCAGATCAGACTCCGGTGCACTGTGTTTGGCATATAAATCATGTTTTGCATCCAGTCTGACCTAAGCATCGAATCCCTGCATTGTTAAGGATCATCAGAGATCTGCCTCAGCTCCACAGCTCATACAGTTTGTTCCCTGTGAGCAGGAGCAAGGCCGGGCTCTTCTTTGTGTCCGCATCGAATTGTGCTGCATGACTTAGCCTTCCTCCCTTTTGTCACAAGTCTTCCTGCAGTCATGCCGGTGTGGAATGAATGGCGTCGATTGTGTGAGATTTAGTGAACGGATGTGGAAGCGAACAAAGACTTACAGATGTAAAGGTGAGGCAGTGTGTCAGGCTGCTGAAGGTTAAGATGCTGTTTAACTTTCTTTACAGTAGTTAAACTTCTCTCATCTCTCAGTTTTTTACTGTTTGTACTGTCGTGCTTCTGTTTTGTCATCAGACGTCTCTTAAATCATCTTTATTACACAACACTGTTTGTTTTCATTCCACAGCAGCAGTTGTCTTCTCAGCTTAGTTTCATAGATTGCATCTTTAGTCGATGCCCTGCTGATTCTGTGTTGCTGAAACAAGCTCCCAGTACGGGGCCTTCATGCAGGCGCTGCTCTGTTTTGTATATTTTACATTTCACTTCTTTCTTCTGCGCTCACATCAAACTGTGTTTTATTACAGTCCGTCCTGCTCTCTTTACCCTCAAGTTACCTTTTTGTGTAACAGAATCTGTTTAAATGATGATTTTCATCCTTATGTTTCATGTCTGTTAACTGTTTCAGTAATTTGCTGGCTGGTTCAAACTTCGCAAATGTGATTCTTCTTTTTTCTCTCTTTAGTTTTGGACTGTTGATCAGAGAAATGAAGACTTCACCATGGTGAATCATTACATTTTCTTTCTCCACGGTCCAAAGACATGCACTTAACAGGTTAACTGGTGTCTCTAAATTGACCGTAGGTGTGTTTCAAAAAAGTTTTAGGCTTTTAGTTTCCTCTGTCATGTTGCCGTGCTGTGACACTACAGTCGCTGTGTTTCTGTTACTTTCTGTTCGTGCTCCGTCAGCAGTTTGTGTGTTGCTAGAAAGTGGCGGACCTGCAGAGTCTGACAGTGGATCCTCCTCCCACCAGTCGCTCACGACGAACCGTCTGTTTTTTTCCTTAAGACAAAGACCATTGTGGCGAGAACAAAACATAATGTTCTATTGTTGCACTCATACGGGTCACTTTCACCTTCCTCAGCTGCTCTACTTTCTGTGTGTGTGTACAAAGTTTCTCTCGTGTGAGAGAGACAAAGAGGCATTGGTAGGATTTAAGTTGATTGGCATTTGCAGTAGCCAATAACACTGAGTGTGCAGTTCCTCTAACGTCCACTTGAGGCTGGCTCCAGAAGTGAGTCAGTCTCCATAAGTCCCCATGTCCAAAAACTTCACAGCAGAAATAAACATGTTTACAGCCTGGTACAAAAAACAGTTTTGGTCTCTGTAGCTAATTTCCCCGTTCATGACAACTGTACTGAGTAATTAACGTGCATAATTATCAGTGTGGTGGCTTTGATTGACAGGTAGGTGCCATTACAGGTGGCATCATGTCTGCCGATGATCCAGTTTGGGGTTCAGTGACTTGGCCAAGGACACTCCAACATTTAGACTGGAGGAGATGGGGATCAAACCGCTGATCATCTGATTAGTGGACGACCCGCTCCTTCCATCTGTAAATCAGCTCTGTAGTGGAATGTTAATCCCTGTGCTCAAACATTTCCCAGTTCAACTTCTTTTGCCCGTTAACTTCTACTTTAGCAAGTCGTCATCCGTCGGGAAACATTTTGACTTGAAGCTGGTGCAGCCGGAGGGCATCAGAGGGAAAAGCAGCAAATATATTCTGTATGAAATCTGATCCAGTTTCACCAAAGTCACTGAATAAAGTTATGAAGTGGTGCTCTTGTACAGTAATCAGTGAGGCCCGGTCACAGATGGACTGTATCAAACGGGAAGCGCCCGGCTCCGCTGGCTTCATAGGAAAGAAATAAAATAACGAGCTTTGCGTTTCAACACGTGGATGAATAAATGAAAACACGACTTATTCTGTGGCAGCTCCATGACTTATAGATGACATGAAGACGTTAAAATCATATGAAATGAGAATTATAAAATGACCCCATGTGCTCTCACGCATTAATTCACAGCGAGCTCCACACCGGCCCTCTTATCGCCGGTTCTTGACTTCGCAGAGCTTTGATGACCTTTCCTTTGCCCTGCCAGCGCTCCCCCACATTCTCCTCACATACACTTCACATCTGGAACCTGGAGGTGTAAATGTGGGCTTGCTGTCTCTCTATAAACCTAATGAACGGCAGTGAAAGTTGAGTAGCTCATCAGTAAACCTTGACCCCCCCCCACCTCACTTTTAAATTACAACCCAAGCAGCTGCAGCAGTTACGTTCTGTGGACAGAAACAACAGAAATGTAAGTTTTAGTTGTTTCCAGCTGCTGTGAGAGAGTTAAGGCGTGTGTGTTTCTATTACAGCACAAACCTGAATCTGCTTTGTCACACTGGAGAGAAATAAATTCATAAAAGCTGTAAAATGTCAGAATAAACTGCTCATAAAACAAGCTGCTCTTTTGTGAAAGTCAGTAAATATTATTAATATATTAGGAGGACGGCGCTGACAAAGAACTCACTGTTTCTCTGCTTTTTAATAGAAGTAACACGCCTGAATAAATCATTTCCTTTCATATAGACAATGTGAGTCCATCCCCGCTCTTCCATGGGATAAACAGCGAGCTGAAATGAGTCGGTCCTGGTTCTGCATTAAGTCGCTTTGACAGGAGCCGTCCAGGAGAGGCGGCTGGCTCGTGATCTGCATTTAAAGTGTCGACATAATTCACCAGATTAACTCTTTTATTAGTGCTCACACTAACGGGAACCAGAGGAGACAGAAGAGGAGGACTCTGTGGTGGAGACAGAGGGAGTATTAATAGCATACCACCTTTTGTACGTTCAGCTGAATGACCCGCTCTTTGCAGGACCTTGCGGCCTTGTTTGGTGCTCTTTCTCTGCCCTTCCTCTTCCGCCTCCTAATCTAAAAAGCTCTTTCTCTGCCCTTCCTCTTCCGCCTCCTAATCTAAAAATGGCCTTTAAGCCTTAATATAATGTGAACAGGTGAGTTGTATATAAATTCACCCTCAGTACAGTTGTCATGAACGGGGAAATTAGCTACAGAGACCAAAACTGTTTTTTGTACCAGGCTGTAAACATGTTTATTTCTGCTGTGAAGTTTTTGAACATGGGGACTTATGGAGACTGACTCACTTCTGGAGCCAGCCTCAAGTGGACGTTAGAGGAACTGCAGCTTGTGGCACGTCCACGTTGGCTTCATTTCACAGCCGCTCGGTCAGGACGCTCTCAGCACCTGATGTGAAGCAGTCTCTCTCTCTGGGCCGGCTTAACAATGAAGTTATGATGTGAGATCAAAGACCAGACTAATTATCTTGCTAATTAATATGCACGCTCTCATTAACGGGACGTTCAGCTCCCACTCCATCCTCTCTTTTCCAACTTCCTTCCATCGTCACCATCCACCTCCTCTCTCCTTCTCTTTTACCCCTTCACCCTCTTTATTTACCCCCTCACTGCTTCTTTTCTCCACCTTTCATCTCCTCCCTCCCTCAGATATCATTCTCTTTTCTTTCCTCTCATCTTTTCTCTCTCTGTTTTGCTCATCCTCTCACTCTCCTTCTCGTCTTTCAACAATGGCCGAGTGCCAGATAGCTCTGAGGAGTCGTGTGTGTGATTGACAAATGACAGACGTTAACAGCAGGTTAAACAAAGGCACACAAAGCCAACCAATCGCAGGCCGCCTCACCGGCAGGCAGTCAGGCCGGAGTACCCGAGTGGCAACAGACTGACGGGTAACAAATAACTTTTATTTTAATTAGTTTTGCCTGATTTCCATCCTACAGTTTGTTTCCTATCAGACAGAATCACTAAGAGTGGTGTGCTGTTATCTTCCCTAAAGTGCTGGTTCAGTTTTGGGGTAGCTGAACATTATCACAGTGTTAAGTTCGTAATCACTTTAATTTCACAACAAAGAACTTCAGCCAACCCGTTTTTTTCTGGTCACATTATGTTAGTATCATAAATCATCTTTGTTTAATTCTCACAAATGATTTCGACAAATATTGGCGGACCCCCTGCAGTACCTCTGCGGACCTCCTAGGGGTCGCGAACCCCTGTCTTAGACACAATATTAATATAATAATAATTAGTTTAACCGACTAATTTCTGGTGGCGACTAGCGGTGATCAGTTATTTAGGAGGGGACATACTTAATCCATGTCACGTTTCTAAATGAGTTGTTTTAACATAAGATCGACTTTACTGAGCACACACTGGAGAGATTTGTTACAGCAGATCACAACACACAAGGTAGATAAGTAATATTCTAAATAAAAATATACCGGTACACACCTTTCAGGTATAGGAGCTGCTAAAGGCCTCCACAGTCTCATGCAGGGGGTGAGAGGACAGTCCGGGACAAAGCTGGCCCTCGTAACCAGTTTACTGAGTCTTGAGTTTTACACAGACACCATATGTCTTCCATTGGTTGCCATGTTGTTGATACTGATGCTGCTTTTTTATATGTAGTTTGAAAAAGGATTCAGAAACAGCGGAGACAGTTTGGGTGGCACAGTGTGGAAACTCACACACAAAAACACACTTCACACGGTATGGAAATGTACAATTCTGGTGGGGAAAGAGCTAAATTAATCATCTGTGCAGTCTTATATGTTTTGTTTTTCTCATGTCAAATCTTCAATCAGAGGTCAAATTATCAGACGACAAACACATTTCCCTGCGTGGCATTAAGAAGTAGGTGAGTCTAAACATGTCGGTGCCTGTCAGGACGATCAAAGCTTTAATCCTCTCTAAAAAAAGTGCTTCAGTTGAACCTGATGAGAGATCGTTGGCACTAAGTATGACATTTCTTTTATAACATTACATCTCACTTGATGTGACTTTACTGGAACCTCAGCAGCCTGCAGGTAAACGAGAGAGAGAGAGTGACAGCTGCTCTTAAAGTTTACTTTCATCCTGACATTAGAAACATTTTGAGGTAATTTACCAGTTTCCACCACAAACGACCACCGAGGCTCCCGGAGAACCCAGAGAAACTCCTCCCAAGTTAAATAACACAATGCTGAGGAAGATTAAAGACAAGATTTAATGACACACAGTTAAGGACTCATTCATTTATTCATTTATGTTCATGTTCTGGTAAATGCACATGTTATTGTGTCTTGTATAAGATAACCCCCCCGATCCATGAACCATATATAACATGTTACCGTCCTGCCGGCTTATCTCACGGAACATAGAGCAATGATGAGCTTGTAAAATCTGTTACAGGAAAAAGGTTCAAATCTAATCTCACTGGATGATGGGAAATCTACTTAGTGCTCTACAGGCTGGGGGGAAAAACAACAAAGTCAGGCAGGTTTAATTTATTCCAAAAGAGGAAGAAGGTCTCTTCCATTAAATCAAAAGTATTGCTGCGGTAAAGCTTGTTTGTGTTTTCGTGCCATCTGAATCAGAGCGATGTAACTTCCAGCCGACCTTCAGGTTCAGACTGACGCCAAAGAAAACTAGATTTAAGTTTCTTCACTGGTGCAAAGGCAGGCTGTGGTAAAACCGACAAAGAAATATGAACAGGGTGGATGTTTGCACGATCGTTTGACTCCTCAGTCACTTCCACATCGGTACAGTAGCGGAGGAACTGCAATCCAAAGCAAATGAATGATCAACAGTATCAAGAGTAATAAGTATACTCTGTTAGATCAAATGTCAGTGTCCTAAACTGTCACAAAAAGAGTTTGCAGCGATTTAACTTCATGATTCATGGAGTATTTGCGTCAAGTGTCACAGTTGTAGTGTGACATAAAAAACTAGATACATGGTGGCATTGCACAGAGATGTTAAGAAACTTGGCTTCATCTTAAATGTCTCATACTTTAGAGACCATCTAACCCAACTGTCTTACTCTAATTACTCTAGTTTTCTGGGCTTCAATCTGCACTATCCTGGTTCTTGGAATGCTTCTGTTCTCCTGTATTAAGGTCTGTCCCTGAGGTATTGGATGACTGCATAGCATCGCTACCATCTGTTGGTAAAACAACGCTCCATGTCAGCCACTTATACTGGGAAATATGATTGGGCCTTTCATTTCTGGCAGGAAACAGATTCCTTCAGACAGGATCGGGGTTGTATGGCAGTGTGTGGGGCTAATAAACCGGCCTTCTCGATGCCATCGCTCGCGGTCTATGTCCCTCGACTACTGCTCGTGCTCTCTCTCTCAAACCATTGGACACAAACTTCTTCGCAGCGTAAATTGGCACCGATTTAGAAGCTGGTTTATGAAATAACCAAAGATAGAACACAACATGTATCAGGAGCATCAGAGTTTAGATGACTGTGGAGGTTTGTCTGATCTGAGCGTGATGTCCAACTTTCCAAAAGTTGGATCTGGCTCAATTTTCTAACCGCAGGTCGCTGCCTTCTTTTGGCGGACACCCCTGCAGCCCGAACCACCACCAGACTAATGAAAACAAATGAAAATGGAAAAAAACAGCGCCGGATCCTGTCTGATTGGCCCTAAAGGATGTATAAACAGCGCAGACTTCCACTAAGGTCAATAGTTCAGTCTTCTACAATATGTAAATCTCACGTTGTTAACGAAAGAGAAAACAAATGAATGTTTATGCCCTGGGATTCACATCCGCTCCAAATTTTAATGGGTTCTTCCTTGACCCATGCTGCACCCGTCCACAGAGTTTAATGAAAATCAGGCCAGTAGTTACTCCGCAATCCTGCTGACAAAGTGCAAAGAAAACACGTCTTCACTGGTGAAGAGAAATCCAAGATATTTTAACAAGATGCATCCTCTTTTTAAAATTATAAGTTTGCTGATTTGGGCCAATCAGTGTAACTTTTGAAGCCCAGGAACCTGGTGAGAGGATGCATCGTCCCAGCTGGATTTGTCTGATTTCAACATGTTGGAGACGAGAAGCTTTGGTGCAGGGGGAAGTGGGAGGTATGACAGTATGTGGGGACTGCTAAATGATTGAGTTTAAATGTAATCCTTTAACTACACCCCAAAGTGAGAGCGTGAGCGCCTTCAAAGATGTGGAAAATGTGTTTTCATGCAGAGGTGTGAGAGACGGATGAAGTGGGTGAATGTTTTGAACACAGTAAAGTAATTAAAAAGTTGAGGCCTGCACAGTCTTGTTGTTGTAATTGCAAATAATCATCATTTTGTACGAGTAAGACTTTTTGAGACTTAACAATAGTGCTGTTGTAAGGAGAAAGCATGAAAATGTTCATCCTGTGAAAATAATGCAGATTTTCTCTCCGTCGTCTTGTTTGCAGGCTGAAGTCTGAAAGGACTGCTTACCTGAGACATTTCTGCAGTCTGTCTCCTTTGAAAGCTAAAAGAAAAAGAGTCATATCTCTAAAGCGCTCGTCCAAAGGATGAAACATGATTGTTGTTCCATTTTCTAAAACGAACGAGACCAATTTTCACCAGACAAAAAACAAACTGAAAACACAAATTGTTTTTTCTGTGAGGAAATGTTTATTTTTTTCATTTTCAGATTACAGAGCAGCGACAACACGTTTTGGGAGCACGTTGAGGAGCTGACTGATGCTGCTAAAAAACTGTCTGTGCATGCTTCGTTCATCGCTGTTCTGTGACAAGGCATCGTAAATAATGAACTTACATATATATGATGTCGGCCTCAACGCGGGTTTCCAGCCTTTTTTCCACCGCAGGCCATTTGTATATTTACCATGTTGCTGCAGAGCTAATAATAAGCTTGAGGTTGCATTCAGATGGGATCAGGCGCTGTGGCGTATTGCCTCAGGGTTGTGCAGCGGTGTGTGGGGTCGAGGGGGTGAAAACAATCAAGAAGTAACTTTTTATTTCACTGATTACCCACGACTGCTGACCTGGACATGGCTCCAACGTTTTTATTAAGTTTGCAGACAACACCACGGTGATTGGCGTCTTTATTACATTACATTACATTACATTACATTACATTATTACATTACATTGCATTTAGCAGACGCTTTTATCCAAAGCGACTTACAGAGGAGGACATAAGCTGAGAAAGGTGTAAAGGAGCACAGAGTAGTTGTTAGTTTTGTTAGGCAGGGAAGCATTCTGGAAACAGAAAGGTTTTTACAAGTTTTTTAAAGGTCGAAAGGGATGTTGCTGTTCTAGTAGCCGTTGGTAGGTCATTCCACCATTTGGGGACGACCACAGAGAAGAGTTTAGAGTGACCTCGCTTTGCGAGAGGCGAGGGTACAACTAGACGGTTTGTATGAGCGGAGCGTAACGCCCTGGTCGGGACGTGAGCCTTTAGTAAGACGCTGAGATAGGCAGGGGCAGATCCTGAGGTGGTTTTGTAGGCCAGCGTCAGAGCTTTGTGTTTAATTCTGGCAGCTACAGGCAGCCAGTGCAGGTCGCTGAAGAGTGGGGTGACATGTGACCTTTTAGGTTGATTGAAAACCAGTCGAGCTGCGGCATTCTGGACCATCTGCAAAGGTTTGATCACGCAAGCAGGTAGGCCAGCCAAGAGCGAGTTGCAGTAATCGAGGCGGGAGCTGACTGTAGCCTGTATCAGGAGCTGAGCGTTGTTCTTCAAGAACAACAATGAATCGGCCTACAGGGATGAGGTGGATCACCTGGCTGTGTGGTGCGTGGACAACAACTTGCTGCTCAACCAAAACCAGAGAGCTCATCATGGACTTCAGGAGGAATGCTGTCACTCATCTACCCATCCACATCAACGGTGTAACAGTGGAGCGTTTAACCAGCTATAAATTCCTGGGGATCCACATCTCACAGGATCTCTGCTGGACGACTAACATCTCTCGACTGAACAGTTTGATCAGTCTGATTGTCTGATTATCATTGATGATGGCTGCAACGTGATGAGGTAAGAGTTTAACTGTGTTATATAATTCATTGATTTGATTGGTTGAAGTTTGCAGTTTCCAACAAAGATTTCCCAGATGGTTTTCTGTAACAAAGTTAAAGGAGTAGTTTGTTTGTTTTTTTGGGTGGGGTTGTATGACCTGCTTATGCATAGTCAGGGTTACTTATAATAGACGGCGGTCACCATGCTCCCTGTCTGCAAAGCTCTGCTGTGGACCAGGCTCAGCAAAAAAAAAAAAAAAGTATATTAGCCGCATAAAAAAGTCCAATCAATATTCATTTAAGTGTACGCCATAGTGAGCATATTTTCACCTCGCTGTCAGGCAGCCCTTTCCCTTGGCGCTACATTGTCTCAAGAATTTCTGTATTCCTGCACCTGTCAACATTATGCTGGGTCGTACTCAGCAATGTTCTGATCCTGTACAAACAAAAACAACTTTCACACGTATACTTCTCTTCTGCCTCTGACAGCCTATCATGTGTCCTCAGTGCTTCACTAGCAATGAAACTAAGCAAGTCTCTTCCCGCCTAGCATATTTAATACAGGACATACATCGATCATAAATTCTACGATGTAATTTAAGGTATTTAGGACAATGCCATCCACAGTTATTATAAAAGAGGGACTTTCCAGATACGTGCACCACATGTCTTCGTAGGACATAGTTCTAATAAAAACTGCTGACAGATTTGTTGTGGATTATCCGACAGCAACAAGGATACTGTCCCAGGAAACATGTTGATGAAGATTGAATGCCGATAGAGGGAGAAAGATCAAATATGAAGCGCTATCCAAGGAAAACAGGAGAATGAGATTTGTAAGGATATGGACAGAGAAGTACTGATACTGATCCAAGGGAACATGTGCTAAATCACTTTCTTTTATCCTGTCGTACAGGCAGCTCCCATAACTTAACAGGTTTGAACAAACCCGTCACGCCTGCAAAAGCTGCGTTGCCAAAATACTTACTGTCGATATTGTCTCTGAGCTCTTGGGGATCAGAACCAACTTGTCGACATCTAAGCTTTTACTCCACAGACCATACACAATGAACAATGAGACTCATTTCACTGCGAACAGGCTGATTATTCCTCTTCGGGAAAGGCTGTAATTAGGGATTGGTTGTTACAATCCAGAAGTACATTCTCTCTAATTTAAAATTCCACCCTAAAATGAAAATGTGAAATCCTTCCGACGGTAACGTCGAGGTTGAAGCTCGTCACTTTAGTGTCAAAGGTTGGGTTTCAAGTTCAACCTGCCAACATTCCAGTTGCTCTCTGAGCTTTTAGCTGCCATTGCCTACTTATGTTCTTCTTCAGTGTAACGTAATTGGATGATTTAATAACGCAAATGGAGAAAATTACAGTCTGCAACATGTTACATCAGAATCACTGGTATTAGAAACAATGCAGCACTTACATGCACTTTTGTTTGCCTATTCGCCAACCTTAAGTAAATACAGGGATAATGGCTATTGAACATTAAAATGGACAGAGGCCTGTTTGTACTTGAAGATGATGAAGAGCCGACTGCATGCAGGGACAGCATTCAAGCTTTTTAATTAAACTGAAGTTTTAAGGCTTTCCTGACATGGACATGGCGTGCGATGCATTGTATACTTGAAACATGACCAGACAACAGATATGATCAAAACCGCCCCAGGCAATTAGGACTGTATTGTATTCTTGCAGTTATGATCCAGAATAACTGAGAAGAAGTGACTCATTTATCTTTATCTACTACCCTTTTCTGTCTTACCGTGGCCGCAACGCTGTTTTGGTCTGTTGCGTCCACGCAACTTCAAACCCCACCACAGAAGCCCATCAGACTTTAACTTGCTAAGATTTGGTCATTTTTCCTGGTTTATGTGCTTCTAAATATGTAAATATGCTTCATAGTTATGTCCGAAGTTTGCACAGGCCATTTTATTTTAAAATCAACTGGATTATTTATGCTGCACATTCCCTGGGCTGCTTCCGGCATGCATCTGAAGGATCTCTGTGTTTCCGGTGGGGTTTGAAACATCAACGACTGGCGATTAGCTCCGGTGGCCATTGTGCATACGTAATGCATTGTGTCCGTTGAAAATTAATTTAACCAATCACTGAAGTCATTAGAATTCATATTACGGATACATTTGTTGACATATTTCGATGTTGGCCGACACATATTGGCCCAGAGAGCTGAGCTCTGCCTTGGAGCAATTCTTCCTTCCTTTATAATCCTGTTTTAATGTCTTAATGTATTGGACTTAAAATGATACTGCTAAATTATTATTTTTGTGATTAGGCATATGTTTCTCATTTTCTATTTCAATGTCTCTAACTGTTTCATCCCACCTACACCCATCCATCCAACCTGTTACAGAACTTTCAACGAGCACCGGCTGCCAGCCAAACGGCTAATTACTCATTAAGTCCAGCCAGCTGCTTTATTATATTATATAACACTGTAGGATTATGCCAAGGCTTTCTGTTTCTACAATGAACGTTTGGTTTTTATGGTGCATTTAGAGTTTTAGGTTAGAAGCTAAAATTATCTATAGTTGATCTCTGCAGTTGTGCCAAAATCCTGATGTTGGCACTAACACAGCAGCAGCACTTGTTGATTATGTTTGCATTTCATGTTTTTCTAATCATTAAGATGCTGTGACGTCTGACCACGTCTGAGAGAAATATGATAATACCATTATACACGGCAAGCCACCGCGTGACTCATGGATGAAAGACCCATGCAAGGATATAAGAGAAGGGAAGTGTTTCACCGGTAAAAAGAACATGTGGGTGAGTAGATGCTATTCATAACATACAGTAATGTGAAATATTTCCTTTGCTTCCACCAGAAGATTTAAGAAAAGCAAAAACTTTACTACAGGAGTTCATTAGAACAATAAACATAGGACAGCTTTTGATTTGTGAGTGAAAGAATTTGTAGAAATTGAAACTTCAGACATTTAACTTCAACTTCAATTGTATTCACATATCAATACAATATTTAATTAAAAAAGAACTCCCTCAGGGCTTCAGGCTAACTTTTTACATTGGTAACGCTGGTGTCCCCAGCCTTTTGATTTAGGTGCTCCCATTAATACATTTGAAGCTTTACCTTGCTGTCAGTTCCCCTGCACACACGTCATTTCGACCAAAGTTGATGTTGGGGCGGCATTTTAGGACCATGGTGGCAGGTTACCTCTGCTGATGACAATGGGACAGGGCATTGCCTTTCAGACCTGGGGACCAGTGGAACGGGCACCACAGCTTTTTCTTGATGGAAAAAATAATCAATGTGTTTTCAGGTTGTGAAGTCGTTCACGATGTCCCACAGGTCGACATGCACGGCTCTGCTATAGACTGAAAAAATAATCTGAAGATGATATTTGTTTAAATCTCCCTGTCATCCAACATCTTACAGGGCAAACGATGATGAGACCGGCTAATTCCTGGTTAGACAACGTCAAGTAATGGACATACAGCCTGGGGAGATCCCGGACTGATCACGCATCCATCAGGACTGACCTACAGCCTCAAGGTCATGGGTGAGTGAGTGCAGCGGCACCGGATCTCATCCATCAAATTGTGGAACGTAAAGTCTAAAGTCGGTGCTGTTAAATTGAGATGCATGTCAATGTCACTGTGAATTTTTAATCTTATTATTATTGAAGGATATTTTTAAATGAATGCAATTAATTGATGAGTGCAGTGGTGTAAATAAATTGCACAGCACAGATGCACGTCACAGGAGTGACATGTCAGAAATTAAGCTACGTTCCAAAGTGAGTGAATAATGATATATGCCAAAAAAAAAAGTGACACCCTTATAACAAATGACTGCTACTGTCAAATACATCAAAGAATAAAATAAAAAAGGTGTTTTTAAAGGCTAACAGTAGCTCCTCCGTTAAGAAAAATAATATCCATTCATACTGATGATTGGCAGTACTTTAGATGAAGGATAAGTCATCCCTGTCGGGAAACTGAGAGCTCTTCTCAAAAACACAAAAAAACAGAGATATATTATAATAGCAACACTTTAATGTGGTGATCCAGGATATCCTCGTGTTTAGACAGCAACTGTCTCCAAAAATCCAATGCGAGTGGTGCTAACATCTGCAAAAGAGAAAAAACCTGTTCAGGTTACCTTGAGTTTGTGGCCTCCAGCATTTATATAAACTGCAGATGACACAAAGAGTGTGCGAGACTTTGTAAAAAAACGACAAATGGTACATTGAGTCCTCTTTATTGTTAAGACGCTGAATGATACACTTGAGCTAACGTCATCAGATTCCCGTATAATGATATAAAACAGAGAAAAGCAGCCTCACAATCCACAAATAACCTGTAGCTGATTCTCAGTCCATCGTCTAATAATTTGATCAAAGCTCCTCTGCGCTGCTTTTCTGTTCTCTGTTGTTTTTACAAGACAAAAAAAACTAATTGAGGGAAATAATAAGAGAGAGCAGCGAGTTCAGGTGTCTCATAAAAGGCTCATTTGCATGGAGGAACCTGCTCCTGCTCTCTGACACACTGACAGGTATTTAAGCTTCGATGCACCGAGGAATTAAAAATATGAGCCAACATGCTCATCGAAAAGACAGAGCTCCCAATAAAACTGTCAAAAGACATTTCGGTGCCTCCAGTGCAAGCGTGTGTGTGTGTGTGTGTGTGTGTGTGCACCAGCACAGCTGTGTGTGGCAGTGTTGAGTGTGTGTGTGTGTGTGTGTGTAGTATACATGTGTGGTCAGGAGGGACGGTCACGCTTCACCAACATTACGTCAACGTTAAATCCCCTGCTCATCCTCCGGCCAGCTGATGCCTGGTCAGCACGCAGAGGCATGCTGTGTGTGTGTGTGTGTGTGTGTGTGTGTGGGAAAGAAAACAGTAACACGGTTGTAACATGATATAATGATAAAGAGATTACACAGAGAAGTGATTTCCCACTGGACTGTAAAATAAATCTGAAGAGAATATTTGAAGTGCTGCCAAAAAGCAAACATAAACGCTGCGGGCGGCTCTTCAGCTTACAGATCATTCCTCCAGGTATTATTTCCAACAGATAAGTGGCGTCAGGGTGGATGCCACTGGTGTTAATGGCTGAATCTTCTATATCAGCCGATAGGGGAATTTAGGGTTGCAAAATTCCGGGAATTTTCAAAGTTGGAAACTTTCCATGGGAATTAACGGTAATAAACTGGGAATTTGCAAAATTGAAGGTCGCCCCTTTAACAGGGAACTTAAATAATAGTTGGGGAAAATATATTTTAGCATCATCTTGACTAAAACAACCAGATTTCTTGCAGGTGCACTTGAATATCTGCTCCTCTTCAATCACATACACATAGCACACTGCTTACTGCAGGGCTGCTGAGGCCACGCCCCCTACCTGCACAGGTGATTTCTGTACCTGGACCACACTTTAGAGCCCAGAGCACACAGAGACTGTTGAAGACACACATGTGAGCTCATGGACTACAGAATATTGTTCAATAAAATAGTTCAAACTTAATAAAGCTCTACTTACAAATAAAATCTGTTGAATTTCCCATGGAGTTTCCAAGCTTAACTTCCCATGGAAAGTTTCCGGAAATTTATCAGAAACTTTCCACTCCAGTTAAAATACAGATATACATTATTTTTGATGGGACGCTGCCGGGAAGAAGCAGGGTCTAGTTTCGGGAATAATAAATGACCTGATATCAGATCAGTGCAGAGGCTTCCGTATCGGATTTCCGATCCTGGTACCGGAACAACTTTTTTGCAAATATGCAGAAATGCACAGCTGAGGCTGATGGGAACGCCATCCCGCTATTGTAATCATAAACAAATATTTTGACCTGATGGTGGCGCTAGATACAAGGTCAGTTTTTTCTGATGAGTGGATTTCACAGCAATACATTTTAAAAACACTCTTTGGTGATGGATTTTTCATCTAATCATTTAATCAACATTCACCTGCAGTGAACAAAAGAGAAACAAAGAACCTTACACTACCAGAAATCAATTCTTCTTTGCGGCTTTAAAACAACAGCTGCCAGTGACGGCACAATGCAGCAGCCTTACTGTGACTAAACAGACTAACAACACAGTCACAGGGCACAAAGGAGAATAGAGGTTATTCTGTAAAGTTCTACAGTACAATGAAGGTATATTTTTAAATTGCTGAAGGATTTTCTGATGTTGAACTGATGGAGAAATCTGGATGTGGCAGCACGTTTTCTAATTTCAAAGCAGCAGCAAGTTGGAAGAACGACAATACACCGGAACCGGAATCCTCACTAAGACCCTTTTAAACCGCGTTAATGTGCATCTATGGTTTAAAAACTGAAATGGGCTCCCCTTTAAGTGAAGAATGAGCGGATTAACGTGGTTAATGAAGGTCCACACAAAAACATAAGTGTGTGTGTGTGTGTGTGTGTGTGTGTGATAGAGGGGTGTTGGTATGCTCATATATCAAGGAGGCAGATGGTGCTGAAGCAGGAGGTACAAGACCGCCCAAAAGTCCTGGATGTATGTGCATGTGCACGTGTTTGCTTTATGTTTGTACCCTGTGTGTGTGTGTGTGTGTGTTTGTTTGTGTGTACCCAGCATGTCCCAGGAAACAGGAGCAAATTCCCAGCAGATCTGCTGGTTCAGACACAGCTATGCTCCATTAATATACACAACACACTGTCTCACCGTCCACCCGTCCATCTGTCTCTCTCTCTCTGATCCTGCCTGTCATCTCACACGAAGTCTCATCGTCTCTCTTTCTGCTGCTTTTAGTTTTAATCTAATCTAAGTTCCCATTCATCTTTAAGTTGAATATTTTTGTGACTCGCTGCAGCTGTTGCAGCTGAGGCGTGTAAAGTGAAACCTACTAAACACAGAAAGACACAGAGTATCATACAAATCCTAACCAATGTGTCCTTACATGTGGTTTGAATGTAAACAAGACTACAGGCCTGAAACAACAGTCACACACCCAGAAACCTCGTTAAACCTTATTGTGTGTGAGTGTTGCTATTTTTATGGCATGTGGTGCAACAACGAGGATTCAGACATGTCTTATTAGATCATTAAGAACTTATTTTGGTAACCCTACTGCACGATATGTATTATAAGAGTCTGACAACATGACCTATAGAGGCATGAATTGTTTTCTGTGTCTTTCACTCGATCTGCTGTGCAGCTAACCCAGTCTCGCTCAAGAAGTCTCATTCTGAAATTTCATAGTAATGCACCGGCCAGGAGGAGTTTGATGTGTTTGTCGATTTTTAAATGGCATGGCTTAAATATTTAGCTGATCACGACAATGTAGATGAGTTTCTTTGAGTTTGGTGGCCTCTGAGTATACGGATGAAGAGCTCCTGGGGGGCAACATGCAGAAGGGCCTGATGCTCTGGATGTTCCCGTGGGTGCTCTTACCCTCTGACCATGGGGGAGATTTCACAGACTGGATGAAGTGAAATGTACAAAAATCGTTTTAATTTCTCCGTAGTGGCAAAAATAAGCACTTATGGTGGACGTACATTGGCGGTGCACAGTTGCCCCCACAGGATCGTGCTGCAGCTTGTTTTGCAGCTGCAGCACTTTCACTTAACACTGCACTACATTTGACAAATCGTTCCTCTAATGTCCCCATTAGTCACTTTGACACAAAAACATGAGGTCCATGTTGGAAAACACAGAAATGGCCCTCTAATGAGGAAAGAGGAACATTTAACTGCTGAAGAGCCAGAGCAAGTCTTTTTAGTAAAATGCTAGAATAAAAGTAGATCTGAACTTAGAGAGAGAGAACAGGGATGGTTAAGTGAGCTAGAGAGTGAAGCAGGAGATGGAGCCTGAAAAGAAGGTGGATTAAAGAATTAAAATATTATTTTTTGATTTGTTTTACAGTGGTTACACACTCACACCGCCACACAATCCTGCGCTGATATCAGCAATGCCTGATTTGGTGTTAATTCGACCTTACATTGTTCAGATGGACAGAAACACAGCTCTAAATGAATAGTAACTGTGCTGGTTATGGGTAGTTATTAGGCCACTGAATCAATCCAGTTTATGTCTTTATTTAGTCTAGATTAAAAGTCTGGAGCCCAATCCTAAAGATTTCAGTTTCAGTGGACACTTGTGGTGGTTTAACTTAAGAATGAACGGAGAATGCAAGAAGAGTCGTTTGTTCACTGCACGGAAATCTAAGAAAGTTTCCAACCAAACCACGTTTTTTTTATTTTATGGTGATTGCTTAAATCTCTACAGGTGTGTGTGATATGAGAACAACAGAAAATACGAGCTTACTGTGGTTCAGTGTTCGGTTTAGGCCACGTTGAACTCTCAGTTTGGTCCTGACGTGTTGTGCTGGATTGCGTTACAACCTCAGGCCATGTCGCTTAAACTGTTTCAAAGCTTGACTCCAGCCCGAACTCTGTTTGGGTTTTTAGGCTCAGATGTAACTGCTGAAAGAATCTGAAACAAACATATTTGACACATCCAGCAGCAGAAGGCGTCGACTTTCTGTCACATACAAAGGGGAATAAGCAGCTTTACTAAAATAATAGAGGTGTTTGTTGTGTTTGAACTGTTTAAACTGCGAGTGCGGTTAATTTTTATCAGGACAGAGTCTGCTCTGCTGTCACAATCCAGAGAGGAGAAGATCAAAAAAACATGTTCTTTGTTTTATTTTGCTTCGCAGAGTTCTTATCATAAGGGGAAACGCGGGAAAGCTTCCCGCTATCTCGTGCCACAGTGGATGTGTTGTTCTGGAGCAACAATGCGTCTGTTCATATTGCAGACAGTCGGAGTTTGGCCTCGAAGCTTTGAAGCTCTTGTGCAGAGTTTTACTCGAGCAGACTCGATCCTCACCGCCGACAGCCTGAATGTAGACGGCGCTCTCAAAGCGCACGCTGAGGAATCTAACCTGCGAGAATAAACTTTGTTTATTCACCATAAAGGCTGCGTGATGCCTCCTGCAGGGAGCCAGCCTTTTGTTAAATAAACTCATTTAAGCTTCATTATATATTCATGCACTGCTGCTTTTTGAAACTTTCAGCGATGATGCATTTGGTGTGGTATTCGATAAGAATCTTAACAACGCTGGTCATTGTAAACTGAGTATCAGCCTTCAAGGTTTAGCTGCTGGCGTTTTTTCAGACTTTGCATACAAATGTATTAACCGAAGAACATCTTGAATCTTCTCTGACACTTTTCACAGCGTATATGAACGCGGCTGCAGTGTGGGTTGTTGATAGGTTACAACACAAGGCCGTAGCGAGGACAAGATAACAACTGAAAGAGTCTTTGTCTGAAACTGGAACAGACGGCAGGGAGGAAAAATGATGAACCTGCAGAGACACAAGACTTCTGTCTGCTGAAGGCCTCGACGGCCTTGATGCTACAGTACAACACACACAGACACACGACTGTCTACTTAATATCATAGTAGTTCTTTCATACTTCCTAAACTGTAAGGACTACAAATCACTTTTTCAAAATGCATCAGGTCTGGGGTGTCGGATAGCTCAGTCCGTAGAGCATCCGTCCCATGTACGAACCTTGCCGCAGTGGCCCAGGGTTCGAATCTGACCCGTGGCCTCGTCATTCCCCATCTCTCTCTTTCCACATTCAGCTATCAAAATAAAGCTTAAAAAGCAGGTCTGAGTATGTCTCTTCTTCCCCTGAAATAATGGATTAAAAAGCTTCTCCAATGAGAGTTCAGGTCACACAAGAACTTATTGTCAGCCCATATTGACAGTATGAATTCTGACTCTTGTCAGTTACAAAGGTGAACGTAACTTCAAGTTTGTGCCAAAAAACTTTTCAATCAAGTAACATGGACAATCCAACACATCCATATGCTCAGAGGCCATGACCAGTTCCCCTACATACATGTTTGTTTTTCATACGACCTCCATTTACATCCTGACGAGGACTTCTAGAGCGAATAGAGCTGTAGTCAAAAGAAAAACTTGAATTCTTCAGCCAGTCACCTGGTCACTGGAGTGCAGCTTCTCTACAGACACTGGAGGTTCTGCTCCATATCTTCTAGACGAGGCCTTTCGTGTTTTATCTGCAACTTCACCTTTAAATCCATACAATTATTAAAACAAAACCACATTGGTTAAATAAAATGATTTTGAATGAAAATATGTTGTTTCTAAGATAGATTTTGTTACTCAAAAAGGCGTCAGGTCTGCAAATCTACCTCCCGTCTCTGAAAATGTTAAGATGTCTTCAGAAAAGTAACGATCAACGAGAATTCGGTCAACCAGAAGGTGTCAGCGGTGTCAGGAACAAAGGTGGAGATGTTGGAACATTTTTTGAAGAGCATGTAACTTAGACAATCCGTGGCGTGTCTGCACTGATACATACAGTACTGTATACGTACTAGATAGGAAAAGTGTGACACTCACACCTTCTTCACCTTTAAATATTTCTGAAGTGCCAGTAATCAAAATGTAAGCATAACAGCCATAAACAGTGTGACAATTTCACTTCAGCGCCGCTTGACAAAGTTGATTCTGTTGACTGACTGATGCATGTTTCCCGTCTGGGTGTGTATGAATGTTAAGTGTGATGATTTCTTTTTTTTTCTTTCACTAAATAACCATGAAAAACAATTTCCCTGTCAGTGCAAAATCCCGCAGATGATGAAGTGTAAATATTTATGATTGTGTATCTGGTTGACTGTGTTGTTGTTATCAGACAACATCCATCCGGTTTGCAGATGATTACAGCTGCCACGGCGACGTGTTTAACAGCCTCGGAGACGCTAAACACCGCTTTCCTGCATAACACAGCGGAGGGTCAAATGCACGCGTGCAGAAAGACGGTGCATACAAATACAAAACGAATAAACACTTGATAAAAGAAACATGGAAACAATATCTATGCAAATATTACATCTGAGAAAATCAATTTTTCCTTGAGATGACTATGAATTTTATGTGGCTGTACCGGTGCTGTACTGTACATCCTTTATGCGGATGTGTTTGCACAGGTGAATGAATGAGTTCTTGTGTGCAACCTTTCCCCTACTGTAGCCACAACAGTGACTGTGTTTCTGTTTGGAGGGAACCGGCTCACGATCTGTCCCAGCATGCCTCTGTCTGCTCTTCGATCTCATCTCCCCGCTTCGCCTTTTTCTCCTGACTCATCAGTATTTTAAGTTTTAGATGAAAATCTGAATGAAAGATTAGTTTGAAGGACTTACAGGTGCTTGTTAATGTTGATCTGCTGTGAGGCCGTTCACATAAGTATTCAGCCCGTGGTTGTTGATTTAGGAAGCGAGCCAAGAAGGAACAAGAGTACAGAGACATCGCAGAAGTCAATACAGGAAAAAGGTTTCTGCACTTCTTTTATTTTAATAAGGATATTATCTACAAACTGCGCCCTGCATACCTGCACAAACATGCTTCATAGGGCTAAATAAAACTGTGTAAACTTATCAACGTGTTTGAGACTGACCCGAGGTGTTGGCCGATGCGCTGCCAGGCTTTCAGCCCTCCTGTGGTGATGGAGATGGTTGTTGTGAAGGTCGTGTCACAAGTCGTCTGTGACACTGTGGGTTTAGGGACAAAAGCTGTCCGACTCTCTCAAACAATGGAAAAGATCCTGGCTGGTCCCAGTCCGGGGAGGATGCTCCACAACCAAAAAGAAATCTTGTTCATACGTTATTCAGCTGCTGTACTTTGAATGTTCTGTCAGATCTATGAACTAAATTCATCGACAAACCACGTTTCCTTTTTTACCTTTCACTTCATAAAAAGGTAAGCTGACACTGAAATGCTGTGCATGTGATATTAACGCTGCTTTCAGTCGGTTCTTTGGTTCTTTTATGTTGCTGTCAGGATTAAAGGGGACCTATTATTCTCATCTCCAGCTCCAGGTTTTTATTCTCCACCAGAGAAGCTTTTCTTGATTCACAGTTCAAAAACATCCTTATTTATCTTACACTGGCCTTTTATGCAGCCCCACAACCATTATACTATACGACAACTACCATAAAAGCGATTTGAGGCAGTGAATCTGATTTGATCTGAAAAAATGGAAACTTTCCATTCAGAACAGTCTGAAATCTGAACGTTTTGCTCATGGGGATAACTCTTACATATGCGTACATCATTATTTGAAACTCTGGTAATATGAACATTCAACATTGTAACATTATGAACAGTGGAGAGAACAGGAGAGAGGTTTGACCTGTAAGCATGCAAACTGCACACAACAGAGATGTTACTAAAGAGTAATGAAAATTAAATGCCAAACAGCTTCATCAACAGACTAAAGATAAAATAAAATCAGGTTTTAGTTTGAAATCAAACCGCAGTCTGTACAGAATTCAAATTTCCATTGAATGGATGGCAGCTCTGTCTCATCAGAGCTTTCTCTTCGTGTTGGGAGAACAAGAACACTTCAGCCTGCTGCTACCTGCATGATCCTTATCAGTCAACCCGAGCCAGGCATTAAGTGAGAGGGGGCCAGATACTGTAAAGATACCCAATAACCCCAATGGGGGTGATTACTTCACAACCTTAAGGGAGGGTGGGGGTGGTTCAGAGAGAATTGTTTGATTGCTGTATTTGCTTTTGACGTTAGGTATGGGGACACGATGCATATTTGAAATGTGTTTGTTGAATTATTCAGTTGCATCTCCTTGTCTGTCTTTTATCGTCGCGTTTTTATCTTAGTTTATGGCACACCTGAGACTAAGCTCACACACTATGACCATCATGATACGCTTTTTGTTTAAAAGGAATTCAGGTCCGCGTCGCTTTGATGTTTATCACTCTGTCTTATGAGAGTTTCCACATGAACTGTCACAGGAATGAGAATACCCCGCGCAGGAGGCTGCGAATCTCCTGTCAGCGAGGCTGTTAACTTAAGTTCTGACGGAAAGTGGAGCAATTTGTTATAACTGACAAGATGATATCATCCTGTCGGTGTTATTAAATAATTCTTTGTAAAATGTGCTGCAAAATCTGAAACGTGTCCCTCTCCTGACCCCAAATTCCTCATTGAAGAGCGAGAGAGCAAAGAAGTGGATTTGTCGACAGACATATTGACACATCTTGAAAGGTCAGCTGAGGACTACTGAAGGCCCTGCAGCCTCGGTCCATTACTGCACCTGCAAACCAGTCCCGCTGGCATGTGGTGACAGTTTTCCTTTCACTATCCGTCGATCTGGAGGCGACAGGGTGGAACGTGAACAGGACGTAGCTGAACCGATGAACTCGGAGCTGACCCTGCATTCACAGGGAGCGGCTCGGATGGTGGGTCGCTCTCTGCTCTGACTGGCTGTGGACGAGGGCATTTTTTAAAATGACGACATTCCTTACATACATTCATTGTATGGGGATGCTTGTTACCATTTTTCTGCCTTCAATGATTTGATATTTGAATTGTTTCTCCCACCAGGGGCAGCAGCCATCAATGGGTGTAATTTGAGTGACTGAACTAATTGGAAATGTCGGCAGCGATTCAGAAGTCTGGCACCAGGCGAAGCGAACTGTCTGATGTAATCATAACATGTTAAATGTTACATGCCTCATTAAGAGCTTAGGTGGGGTAAAAATCCAGAAAGGTTTTAAATTACATTTATTTTCTGCTGTTGTATTATGAATGACATATTATTAATAGTGTGTATTCAGGTTTGCTGCCCCGTTTTAAAACATGAGTGTGATCACACACATCATCTAACTCCAAATGAGATTTTATCTGCAGAGATCCACCCAGTTGTTGCACATGCTATTAACAAATTATTGAGGTGACAACAAACTGAAAACCCATTGTTTAGAATAAATTACAGCACAGCTATGAGCTCTGTCCTCCTGGATGATAGATTTAAGTTTACGGCTGTAAAGTTTACTGGAGTCTGAAAGTCGAGCCTGGACCTGACGTGTGATTTTTCTCATATTTTGTTGTTTTGTTGTGGTTTGGATGCCTGAAGCACTGCGCCAACAGACAGTTTGTCTGTGTGTGTGTGTGTGTGTGTGTGTGTGTGTGTGTGCACAGTGAGTACAGAGTAAAGTGCATTACAGTTGAGGTTGCGGAGGTTTCAGTAGTTATTGTGTTTACTTATCGCTACTCTTACCAGTGACTCCATTAACTCACACCGTTCATATCAGTGTTAAGTTGTACCTTGCTGCTGTCACTGTGACACACAGGTTTATGTCATGTTCATGCAGGTTTACTCCACACTCTGCTCGTTTTGCATCTTCTTGGCTGCTAACGATCTGACAGCGGCCTGAGCCTCTATGGGAACAACACCACCAGCTTGTCCTGCCGACAGTACATCGTGTTCCAACATGCAGCCAGGTAACTCATCACTTAGTTACTTACTTCCACGACATGAAGCCTGTCCTCTCTGCTGTCCTGTTAGCTGAGCACTGTCATAGGATTGGACACCTTCCATTAGAAACAGGAAGGAATCCTGTTTTGGAAAATCGATTCCGGCTCGGCTCCCTTTTCCAAACAACGGCCCGGTACAGCATCAGTGTGTCCGCTCCACAAAGACCCACAAGTCTTGTCCCTTGTTTCTAGTTAAGGTCAAATTGTTTGTTCTAACAGGTTTGAACAGCTCACGCAGTAAAGATAACTTCCAGAGGAAGAAAGCTGCTTGGTCAGTGCGAGCACATATTCAATACTTCCACTTTTTCCCACCGATTTCCTCTGAGGTGCTTGATAAATAAGAGCCTATAGTCTGTTTCCTCTGCCTGTGTGTGTTTGCTCTTCACTTACGGGGCTGATACACAACGAGCCATCGATTCTGAAGGACAAACACACGAAATCTGACATTTCCATGTTGATGATTTGGATTGACATTTTGTTCCGCTGTAAGCCGGCGTGGGTCAGGAGCGTCGGCTGAGTGACCCCCAGTGTAAATGTAAATGTTGAGCAGTATGGATCGAACAGCATGAGACAGCAGCAGCGGGTTACATAAGGTGGATTTGAGCTTTCATTTCCTCCAGGCTCTCCTGCTCTTTGCTCAGGTTCACCTGCTGCTGGTGGCTTCATGCCCACCTTCTGTTGGTGTTTATTTCTAGATCAGACCTCCTCCCTCCTTTTCTCCTCTCTCTGTTCATCTGTCCCCCTCTCTCCTGTACTCCCCCTTCATCACCTCCACCTCTCTGTCTCTCTTGTATTTCTTTTTTGATTAATTTCACGTCTTCCTTTTTTCATTTCGTCCCTCCTCTTCTTATCTGCTCTTGCTGCTCTGCATGGATTTCTCTCTTCACCTTGACCTTTTGTCCACTTTTTTCTTCCCTTTGTAACTTCATCATTTCTCATAGTCACTCTTTCTTTATCAGCACATGTTTAGTTTTTATTCTCTCCTTACCTTAGTTGCTCTCCACCTCTTTACCTTTCTCTCCATCGATCCCTCTCTTTCCTTGCTTTCCTCTCCATTTACCCCATCAGCCCATTTCTCTCTCTCGTCATCCACCCCCCCTCTCTCTTTCTCTCTCTCCACAGGTCCATGTGTTCTCTCTCTCTCCTCTGTGGCATCAGGTCTCTCTACCTTGGCCTGCAAATACTGGACTTGGAGCCTCAGGGAAGCTTCTGCTCTCCTTCTGTTCCACCTTTAAAGGGATAGTACAATATTCATTACTGACATTTGTGACAGTCCCCCCAAACCTGCCTTTCAACCAGGCGTGAACCTGCCTCGGCTCACCTACTCGCTTGTGGACAACAGTTTTAAAGCCTTGAGTTTGTTGCCATCTTGGATTTTTGGAGCCAGAAGTGACCATATTTGGACAAGGGGGGTGGAGCTAGTGGGTGACATACTATGAAGACTGTGCTGTTTTGTTGCACACTAACTGAAACATGCAAAGCACACAAACATGCAAAGCCATGCACATCATATGAAACACATAAATCAGTCTGACACATTAACACACCACAATAAACGCCATGCATGCAGTTACATGAGGGCTGACAGTAGCAACATAGCGACATGCGACTGCAGACGGCGAGTCAGTTCAGCACAGACTGACTGAGGATTCTGGCAAAGTTGGATTGGTTGGGTTAGTTGGGTCCACCTGCAGACTGACCGCTAGCATGATGGTGTTCAGCACAAACTTCTTCAAACATTTCGTGTTTATTCAGGTTGGTGCAAACATCCAGAAGTGGTTTAGTTCTTCTGTCACCGGGATGATGGCGGATGTTTCCTGCAGGTTGGGTGCGATGCTGTCCGATTGGGTGTAAAACTGCCTAGCTGGGCTTCTTGTTATGTGATTGTGTTGGATAATAAATGTATGTCGCGTAGTCTTGTGATTATTTGGATAAGTTGGGCGCTTTCCACCAACGAAAGGTCAGGGTATAATCCAAAAATCAGCCTCTTACTTTACAATTATACAAACTTGCAGCTTGCATGTAAACAGTTAAATTTAACGTGAGGTCCCACTCCAAACTATTCAGGTTGAACATACAGTTTTGTGCTATGTGACCATAATTTTAATGTTTGTTTGTTTATACATGAAGACTGTGCTGTTTGTTGCACACTAACTGAAACTGCAAGCACACAAAATGCAAAGCCATGCACATCATATGAAACACATAAATCAGTCTGACACATTAACACACCACAATAAACGCCATGCATGCAGTTACATGAGGGCTGACAGTAGCAACATAGCGACATGCGACGGCAGACGGCGAGTCAGTTCAGCACAGACTGACTGAGGATTCTGGCAAGTTGGATTGGTTGGGTTAGTTGGGTCCACCTGCAGACTGACCGCTAGCATGTGGTGTTCAGCACAAACTTCTTCAAACTTTCGTGTTTATTAGGTGGTGCAAACATCCAGAAGTGGTTAGTTCTTCTGTCACCGGGTATGGCGGATTTTCTGCAGTTGGGTGCGATGCTGTCCGATTGGGTGATAAAACTGCCTAGTGGGCTTCTTGTTATGTGATTGTGTTGGATAATAAATGTATGTCGCGTAGTCTTGTGATTATTTGGATAAGTTGGGCGCTTTCCACCAACGAAAGGTCAGGGTATAATCCAAAAATCAGCCTCTTACTTTACAATTATACAAACTTGCAGCTTGCATGTAAACAGTTAAATTTAACGTGAGGTCCCACTCCAAACTATT